>NC_042968.1:15429014-15604014 GCF_901001165.1 Salmo trutta
CAACACACACACCACACACCACACACACACACACACACCACACACACACACACACACACACACACACACCACACACACACACACACACACACACACACACATACACACACACACACACACACACAAGCCCCCCCTTGCTCCATCCCCCAGTTGTTTCAGTAATTAACCCCGCGCAGTGCTTATACAGGCTTATATAATCTGTGAAGTACACATTTACATACATAATACTTGGAGCTCTGCATCGGTTTCACCCAACAAAACAGTCCTGATGCTTGTCTTTTAAAGCATGAGCATTAAAGTGAGAGAATAGGGCTCAGAAATGCCTGCCATGGCTACAGTGCTCTGGCAATGCAAACAGGAAACAGGCCAGTGTAGAGGCTAGGCTAGTATAGTACAGACTAGCAGCCTGCCTGCCGTCCCATCTTCTAACTGACAGCAGGGATCATTAGCGCCATGACGAGTCTGAAGGAGACACGAAAGGGGCTTAATTCGAGACACTGACCTGTAGTCAGGCACGATGCAGCAGAAACGGACCGATCGACGACCACATCACAGCACCTGACAAACACAGGCCACCGTTAAATATAGACCTGTGAATTAGGGCTGTCTCTGTGTACATTTACTTCTATGTTAATTATAAGGCTCACACACAGACGAGGGCAGTATAACCCCATATTGGACAGGATCTGAAGCAGTCTAGGAAGTCGTTTGCGAGAGACTTGTTATTTTTCATTTAGACATAGAACACGAAGGCACTGGTATAGTGTCTAATTAGCTAACACACAGTGAGACTTCTAAGGACTGGATAATTATAAAAAATGATCATTTTAATCAATGTTCTGCACCTTGAAGCCAGAAGCAAAATTGTACTTTTTCAACTAGCTAGATACAATAATAGGTACCTCCCATTTCCCCAAATATTTATGATTTTAATTAGAAAAGGAGCCACCCAGCAGTAAGATCAGATCAAATCTGTTGCTTCCCTCCAAGTCTCCCCTGTGCAACCAGCACACCATCACACAAACTGAGCCAATTGTTCAACCAAGCACAGCGGCTTTCACAACACAGCTGAGGGGTGGTGGTGGTGGTGGTGGTGGTGGTGGTGATGGTGGTGGTGATGGTGGTGGTGGTGGTGGTGATGGTGGTGATGGTGGTGGTGGTGATGGAGGTGATGGTGGTGGTGGTGATGGTGGTGTTGGTGGTGGTGATGGTGATTATGGTGGTGGTGGTGGTGGTGATGGTGGTGGTGGTGATGGAGGGTGGTGATGGTGGTGATGGTGGTGGTGATGGTGGTGATGGTGGTGGTGGTGATGATGGGGGTGGTGGTGGTGATGGTGGTGGTGGTGATGATGGGGGTGGTGGTGATGGTGGTGGTTGATGATGGTGGTGATGGTGGTGGTGATGGTGGTGATGTTGGTTGGTGATGATGGTGGTGATGGTGGTGGTGGTGATGGTGGTGGTGATGATGGTGATGGTGGGGGTGGTGGTGATGGTGGTGGTGGTGGTGGTGATGATGGTGGTGATGGTGGTGGTGATGGTGGTGATGTTGGTGGTGGTGATGGTGGTGGTGGTGATGGTGGTGATGGTGGTGATGGTGGTGATGATGGTGGTGGTGATGGTGGGGGTGGTGGTGATGGTGGTGGTGATGATGGTGGTGATGGTGGTGATGGTGGTGGTGGTGGCCATGATCTTGCTCAAAAACAAAGCTGCTCCGTCAGGTGAAATAGGTCAGGTAGCCATTTTCTCCTGGGTGGGAGGTAGACTCTCTCACATTGCCTCTCCTCTCCTCCACCGGTAGCCTAGCGAGCGTGTCAGTGTGTGAGCCGCTGCTCTAGGGTCTAATTAATGCAGCACACTGTGCACCCATATGGCTACATGTGATTAAACAGATCGAAAAGAGAAGAGAGAGAGTCAACCACATGGGTCCCCATCTCCCTCTCTCTGTCCATGCAGCCTGGATTGCTGCGTTAGCATATTTTCTCTTTCTAACTCTCTCTCGCTCTCTCTCTCTCTCTCTCTCTCTCTCTTTAAGACAGTGATTTGACCTTGACACAAAGGAGTTTGATTAGACCCAGGGAAATCAATACTGAACATGTCCAAGTCAGTCAAACACACAATGAATTATATATTTTGTCATGTCATTATGCCCAAGCTATTTTTCATCTCCAAGGCCAGAGCAAGGTAAATATGTATTTGTCTTTTCCTGTGGGGACAAAGGCTGCATGCGTCCCTCAGCCAGCCAAGGAGGCTGGGGCTCTGTCTCTATCTCCCAGCTATTACTGGTGCCATGGCTGCTGGCTTTCACTCTGTCTGCATGTGTTTGATTAGGGAGGGGCTCCCTGGGCTCACGGATGGGTGCTTTTGGAGATGTCATTTCTCTTCCTCCTCCTCCTCCTCCTCCCCTCCCAGTTTCCCTCTCTCCCTCTCTCTCTCTCTCCCCTCTTTGTCCTGCTTCACACATCTCAGGCATGAGGCGCTCTGGGGATGCGACATCTCTGCCTGCCTGCTTGCCCAACAGCAGCTCCCCTTCCTTCCTTCCTTCCTTCCTTCCTTCCTTCCTTCCTTCCTTCCTTCCTTCCTTCCTTCCTTCCTTCCTTCCTCTTTAGGGGCTGATGTGTGTGTGTACTGTATGTGTGTGGAGGAGAGAGGGAGGGAGAGGGACAGGGTCAGGGAGAGAGGAATAGATGAAGAGGGAGGGAGGGAGAGAGAAAGAGATTAGTGCATGTGTCAGAGATATGATTCCATATCTGTGCATGTGAGCCATTCACTCACTGCCACTGAAAAGGTCACCAGATTTACTTCTGGCAAATACATAGAAATGTGTTATAGGGGCAGCCATTTTACTCCTTCAAAGCAATTCCCTCTGCACGGTCTGCAATTCCATCAGTCCTCCTTTCTGGGGAGAACCAGTCACTCCATTAACGCGTTCAGTGCCACGTCTCCTGTGGCCTCCCAAAGTTAATGCACACATCCTCCATCACACACGACACAATGTGAGCTAGCACTGATCCTGTATGCCTCCACCATGACCAAAGGGAAGAAATGTAACGCCAGCACCATCCGAAGGGGATGGGAAGGGTCCGAATTACTGTAAATCGTCTGTGCTTAGTATGCGGTTACAATTAGAAAAAGACACAAAGACATTGACTGCACACACCCATCACTGCTGGAGCACGCACACGCACACACACACACACACACACACACACACACACACACACACACACACAGACACACACACACACACACACACACACACACACACACACACACACACACACACACACAGACACAGACACAGACACACACACACACACACACACACACACACACACACACACACACACACACACACACACACACACACACACACACACACACACACACACACAGAGGACCCACTCCAAAACCAGAGGAGCTGACAAGATGGTTTGGATTATTTGCGATGTGTGAGGAGGTACGTTTCACAGTCACCTGGGAAGCGTGTTACGGCTGGGAAATCTGGAAGCAGTAAAAAAAGAGAAAAAAGCAGAAAACTTCAGAGGGAGGCGGGCATGAAAGTTGACTGGTCTGACCTGTGACCCCGTTCTCTCTCGACTGCTCCCTTTGAGCTGCTAAAAGGCGAGCGTTGTGAGGAGCCAAAAGACAGCTGCACCCCCCTTCTTGAAGCGCTCTTGGGGAGCGCAGAGGTCCCCCTCTCTCAGTTCGGGTCTAAATTATGTGGGGTCAGAGGGGCTGGTTGACCCCCAGTGGAGGTGGTCCGGCCGGGCCGGGGATAGAGTTTCACTGGTTTATATGGCCAGTCTGGGCCGCTCTGCTCAGCTCGGTGCTGTTATGTGGTTGAGGGGCCATCCATCCTGCCTGTGAACACAGCTCCCTGTTTTCTCTGATTTACTATCGCAAGAGATAATGAAGAAACCAGCGCCGCAGGGCTCTCTCACACACACTCTCTCTCACACACACTCTCGCCCTCACACACACGCTCTCTCACACACACTCTCTCTCTCACACGCTCTCTCTCACACACTCTCTCTCTCACACACTCTCTCTCACACACTCTCTCACACACTTACAGTTACACACGCAGATACACACACACACCACACAGATACACACACATACACACCACACTCAGTCACATGTACGCAAGCACACACACTTACACATACACACCACACACAGATACACACACACACGTACACACCACACAGATACACACACACACCACACAGATACACACACCACACACACACACACACACACACACACACACACACACACACACACACACACACACACACACACACACACACACCACACAGATACATACACACGTACACACCACACACAGATACATACACACGTACACACTACACACAGATACACACACACATACACACTACACACAGATACACATACACCACACAGACGCACCCATATACACTGTCATCACAGGAGGCTGCTGAGGGGAGGATGGCTCATAATAATGGTCAGAACGGAGCAAATGGAATGGTATCAAACACCTGGAAACCATTCCACTAACTTCGCTCCAGCCATTACAACGAGCCCATCCTCCCCAATGAAGGTGACACCAGCCTCCTGTGACTGTCACATATACGACAGTCACATGTAAGCAAGCACACAGAGTAATGACACAGCTCAGAGGGTTGTCCCACACCACAAACGTGTCCACAGGGCAGCACTGCAGGGAGATATGGAGACAGGAGGAATGTGTGTGTGTGTGTGTATATATGTGTGTGTGTGTGTGTGTGTGTGTATTTATTTATTTATTTTATTTCACCTTTATTTAACCAGGTAGGCAAGTTGAGAACAAGTTCTCATTTACAATTGCGACCTGGCCAAGATAAAGCAAGCAGTTTGACACATACAACAACACAGAGTTACACACGGAGTAAAACAAACATACAGTCAATAATACAGTAGAAAAAAATAAGTCTATATACAAAGTGAGCAAATGAGGTGAGATAAGGGAGGTAAAGGCAAAAAAGGCCATGGTGGCGAAGTAAATACAATATAGCAAGTAAAACACTGGAATGGTAGATTTGCAGTGGAAGAAAGTGCAAAGTAGAAATAGAAATAATGGGGTGCAAAGGAGCTAAATAAATAAATAAATAAATACAGTAGGGGAAGAGGTAGTTGTTTGGGCTAAATTATAGATGGGCTATGTACAGGTGCAGTAATCTGTGAGCTGCTCTGACAGCTGGTGCTTAAAGCTAGTGAGGGAGATAAGTGTCTCCAGTTTTAGAGATTTTTGTAGTTCGTTCCAGTCATTGGCAGCAGAGAACTGGAAGGAGAGGCGGCCGAAGGAGGAATTGGCTTTGGGGGTGACCAGAGAGATGTACCTGGTGGAGCGCGTGCTACAGGTGGGTGCTGCTATGGTGACCAGCGAGCTGAGATAAGGGGGAACTTTACCTAGCAGGGTCTTGTAGATGACCTGGAGCCAGTGGGTTTGGCGACGAGTATGAAGCGAGGGCCAGCCAACGACAGCGTACAGGTTGCAGTGGTGGGTAGTATATGGGGCTTTGGTGACAAAACGGATGGCACTGTGATAGACTGCATCCAATTTATTGAGTAGGGTATTGGAGGCTATTTTGTAAATGACATCGCCGAAGTCGAGGATCGGTAGGATGGTCAGTTTTATGAGGGTATGTTTGGCAGCATGAGTGAAAGATGCTTTGTTGCGGAATAGGAAGCCAATTCTAGATTTAACTTTGGATTGGAGATGTTTGATGTGAGTCTGGAAGGAGAGTTTACAGTCTAACCAGACACCTAGGTATTTGTAGTTATCCACATATTCTAAGTCAGAACCGTCCAGTGTAGTGATGCTTGACGGGCGGGCAGGTGCAGGCAGCGATCGGTTGAAGAGCATGCATTTAGTTTTACTTGTATTTAAGAGCAGTTGGAGGCCACGGAAGGAGAGTTGAAGCTCGTCTGGAGGGTAGTTAACACAGTGTCCAAAGAGGGGCCAGAAGTATACAGAATGGTGTCGTCTGCGTAGAGGTGGATCAGAGACTCACCAGCAGCAAGAGCGACATCATTGATGTATACAGAGAAAAGAGTCGGCCCAAGAATTGAACCATGTGGCACCCCCATAGAGACTGCCAGAGGCCCGGACAACAGGCCCTCCAACTTGACAAACTGAACTCTATCGGAGAAGTAGTTGGTGAACCATGCGAGGCAATCATTTCAGAAACCAAGGCTGTTGAGTCTGCCGATGAGGATGTGGTGATTGACAGAGTCGAAAGCCTTGGCCAGGTCAATGAATCCGTCTGCACAGTATTGTTTCTTATCGATGGTGGTTAAGATATCGTTTAGGACCTTGAGCGTGGCTGAGGTGCACCCATGACCAGCTCTGAAACCAGATTGCATAGCGGAGAAGGTACGGTGGGATTCGAAATGGTCAGTAATCTGTTTGTTGACTTGGCTTTCGAAGACTTTAGAGAGGCAGGGTAGGATAGATATAGGTCTGTAGCAGTTTGGGTCAAGAGTGTGTCCCCCTTTGAAGAGGGGGATGACCGCAGCTGCTTTCCAATCTTTGGGAATCTCAGACGACACGAAAGAGAGGTTGAACAGGCTAGTAATAGGATTAGCAACAATTTCGGCAGATAATTTTAGAAAGAAAGGGTATATATGTGTGTGTGTGTGTGTGTATGTGTGTGTATGTGTATATGTGTGTGTATATGTGTGCGTGTGTATATGTGTGTGTATATGTGTGTGTAAATATGTGTGTGTATGTGTGTGTAAATGTGTGTGTGTGTGTGTGTATATGTGTGTGTGTATATGTCAATGTTATTCATAGTGCTGTTATTGATCTCATGCATCAGGGAGCGAGGCAGAGTCAGGGTGCCTCAGATTACAGGGGCATTCACATGCATTTCATACTGTACTATACCCAGGGGGCCCACTGAGCCAGCCCATACTGACAAACAGGACTGTTAATGTCATTACTGGGACAGCGTGGTAGCGTGAGACTGCACTGTGGGGCTTCGGGAACATACATGTACATACACACAAATAGCAGACTACTTTAGACTAATATAGTGTACACACCAGCGATGGGGAACAAAATCGATATAGTTACATATCTGGATCTTATATTTGATGATATATCGTATCGTTTTGACAATATCGCAAGATCAATTTTTTGTAGTAGTTGGCTGTACCTGCACCAAAAACTCCATAGCTTGTTCTCCCATTCCCTTTTCATATAGGGAGCACTTTTATTTCCATGACTGATCAAAAGTCATTTTCTTATGTCTCTCTCTTGTCCCTCTGCAGCAGACATATAGTGAGCAATATGTTTGGAACATCGAATCTCAACAAAATCACAGTATCGAATCACTACCTATTGAATCATGAGAATCGCAATACATATTGTATCGGCACCTAAATATCTTGATAATATGGTATTGTGAGGTCACCGGCTATTCCCAGCCCTAGTACACACAGTTGCTACCACGTGAAGACGTACATTTTTACTGCCCAATGTTTTATCAAAGTAAAACACTACACACACTTTTTACTGGTCATCTTAACCGGATAAAATATGTATAGCCCCTTGGTACTGAAAAATAAGGGATTCTAAAGATTTAGGATTACGGTAACAATATGTTCCGATTTAGAATTCCTAATTAGGATTAAAGAATGGAGTGTGAAGAAGGTGTTGAATTAGATAGAGAGGTTTTGGTGCTGGTTTTCTCTCCAGGATTTACATTTAAGCAAGTGAACTGGATGATAAAACTAGTATGGAAACAGGCTTCAGAATATAATTCACAGCCCAAATAAGCGAGATGCAGCGAGAGTTTGATTTAGATTCCTAGTCTTTCTTAAAGCCTGACTATCTTGGATTGGCAGTGATTAGAAACCCGCATACAGTAATGAGTGTACTCATGAGTGTATTATAAATCAGTACCATGAATGGTAGAATGTGAGGCATTGTAGGATGCAGCTTCAATGTACTGTAAGGCTACTGTAGAGTTAACCCTGTGTTTCCATTTTCTGCTATGCCTTATTTAACCTGATGTGTCAAGAGCGTGGATGTGCTTTTGATGAAGGCCGTCATTTCTTAATTATAATACGTGAGACACCACGCGCCAGGCGCACACACATCCACACGCAGAGTAAGAACACTTCACACCTGTCATTTTAATTACTAGAGCTAGTTTATTACCGTCGTTGTTGTCGTCTTTTGCCTTTAATCAGCGTGGCACAATAACTTCTAAAACAATACAAACCACTAAAAAAGATCTAGTCTGTCTTTATACACATATACACATACATACAGTATTATACATATGTATACACATGTGAATCACGACCAACCATCACGACCAACTACAGATACTGTATCATAGAGAACACACATTTGTGGACAATGATCCCTGATGGGAAAGATTTCATTTTGACCTGAATTTGATTGTGGGACACTTGAGCAGGCAGAGGCACTGACCTCAGCAGACATATAGACAGACATATAGACAGACAGACAGACAGATGTGATTGAACAGCTCCCCACAGACAATATGCAGCTGATTATACTATACTGTACAGGTTTGTGCTCTCTTAGTTCCTTCTCCATAGCCTGGCTATTCTCATCACACCAGCTCTGTCCCTATATCAAACCCAACACAAGCACTAAAAACCGAGGTGCCTTTCCCCCCATTAAAAGTACAGTGAGGCTATAGAAACTGTCTGGGCACTGTATTTGACATTTGGTTTAGGTTAGCACCTTTGCGGCTATACAATAACCCAATGTCATGTTAGTAGCAGTAGCAACAATGACTTTGACAGTCGTACGTATAGTAACTGCATTGGAAAGCCTTTTCCCCTTGCCCTGTGCGATGTGCGATGCCTGGTGGCTTCTACAGCAGGTGACAGAGACTCTGGAGAGAATGCCACAGGTTTGTGAGGAAGTGAGGAGGGATACAGTCAGTATTGCCAACCAAACTGGGTAAAAGGAGATCAAATATGACAGTAATACCACCTGTGTAAGCTCAACTGTAGCTACAATAAGTTGGCACAAGTTTTCCTGTAGATACAAGCAGCTCTCGTATCCCTGCTGATGCCGTAATAACAGCAGGTCTGTACTGTAGATTACAGCGCTACAGCTGTGCATACTTTGTGTGTATTTCCATAAAACACACGCTTCTCTAAGCACAGCTTTAACATGAAAACATGTTAATAAACGTTTGTACGGAAAGGTTCATGCTTTATCGTCTCCACTGTTTAATGATCATGAACTCGATTTTACGGTTTGACTGTGAATCAATTACATCTCTTAGTGGTGGAAAGGGATCAAACAGAGACAAAGTGAGCTATAATTACAGGTAAGACGATATGAAGATGATCAAACAAGCAGTCAAGATTATATATAGCAATGTCTTTCTGAGTAGAAACAGTTTTAGCAAATACACACTATCAAATATGTAGACCAATGCTGTGGAAGAGAAACATCAATAGCATCATGTTGAGATGACAATACTTGCCCTATTCCAATGGCTAAATGTCACAGTGTCACCATCACAAATCCAATAATGATAAACTAACACTTTAGCAATCTGCTAAAACAGCACATTTGCGAATAGCTGAGAAAGACATGGTTTAAAAAAAACAATTTTTCTCTGTAGCCATGCTTAAATACATTGGATTTAACGTGTTTCTCGACAGAGGTACAAATATACTATTGATCTCAAACATGCTTTAAGTTACAATTCCATTAATTCACCATTAAATGACAAGAATTCAAATGATTAGAAAATCTTCAAATCAGCATTATCTGCCATGTACAGTCATTGAGTTCTTGGGAGAATATCAGAGATAATAGCATCAGAAATGCAATCAATTTACAATCAAAAGTATAGTCATTTGGTGCCACAGTGATCAATACGACAGATATGAACAGATCTATACATCTGAACTGTGCACTGTTACAGCATGACAAAGGCCAATCCCTCAACAGTCCTTGTTTGTTGGTCACACCCATTGTAGCTTCAAAACATGTCAACAATGAGATATTACTGTAATCGTTTTCGCTAAGCTCCCACAATATGTAGCTAGCTTTCTCCTGTTTCTACAATATGAACACAAACGTGGAATACATGGACAGACTTGGAGTTGTATCTCATGTAACTTCAACACCACACCATATTTCATGGACGTGTTGTAACAAATCTTACTAAGATACTAACTCATGCCCAAACCAGTTAGGGGGGAGGGTTACCTTCTTTGTTTTAAGATATCAGGCCAGTATGGCATACCGTGAGAACCTACTCCTACAGTAACATGACCTAAAATTCAAACAATCACTTCTACAAGATTGTGCAAGTGTCTATATTAGTCTTGGTAGAGACTATTTCCTTTGTGGCCACTGGTCAGCAACTGCCAGTTAAGAGAATTCCTAACTTGTAAGGAGTCCTAATTAGCATGAATAGGATCTACAAAAATAGAAAGAAAATCAAAAACTGGAAAATAACATGGCTAGCAGTAGTTTCAGAGTTTTCCCTTGCCTTCCACGGCTGGGGTAGAGAACAGAGAAAACAGTTGAACATTTAATCCCTTTCATGAAGAGGCTTAAAAAGCTGAAATGGTAACAATATTGCCACACAGAAAAAAATGTTTGTTTTACAGATTCCCGGTTTGATGTGTTTACTCTCCAGTTCTCAATAGGCTTGTGTTGCCAGAGATAAACCAGCTAATGCCTCTCCCCTGATTCTCTCTGGGGAGAGCTGGGGCACTGGGGTAATTCTGACAAACACTCCTTTCTTTACAAAGTTGTGTGTGTGTGTGTCGCTGGTGTGTGTATGTGTGTGTGTGTAGGGAGAGGTGGCATTACAGAGAGGGGCAAGGAAGAGAGACAAAAGGAGACAAAACCGTACTAAGAAGAGCAGTTGTGAACTTCATTCATGAATCCCTATATATGTTGCTCACTGAGGCTACACATCTTCATGCATGGAGGATTACCATTATCTGCTCAGTATGTGTGAAAGTGGAGAGATTATCTCCTTGATTATTTGCCTAGTCGATAAACAAAAAAGGCAATCCCTCCCCCTAAACTGGTTGAATAGGGCACAGTCAGAGCACTGTGAGAGGAAGATTGTACTAAAAAACATGGATTCTCATAGTGGAGCGCCCAGTCCCATGTTCCGCTGTGACAAATACAACATAAGGATTAGATAGACGTTCCCTGAGCACAGTCAGCCCACTCTCTCTTTGTCCCAGAGAAACAAACTCAGCGGATGGGAATCTCACGAGAGGAAGAAGCAGGGCTGAGAATAGATAGCGGGAGAATCTCATCTCACCAGCCAATGGAGTGGTAATAAGTCAGAATAGACTAGAGCAGCTTCAGTGGTTGATCACAGAGGGCAGCTCTTAACATTGATCTATAGGAGTGTAAAGCACTGGGAGAATCATGATCATATCAATCATGTAAACATGATGCCTCAATTTACAGCTCGGCATTCTGGGTGAAGGGTAAATAAGTTGTGCACTGTATGGCACTAAAACCTGTCAAATCAGGGATGAGATGTGGGCAATTTCCAGCATCGGAAATGAACCATAAATTACTAAGAAAAAGTACCTCTGGTTTCTCTGGAGAGACCCCTCCTCACAAACATCTTTTACGTTATTAAAGAAGCACTAGAGAGAATATTACATCAACAGTTCATAAATACACATGTGTAACATTGAGGCATTTCTTTCTGCTAGTTTGACAACTATCATTATTGTTTACTAAGACTTGTAATTTAAATATACCATCATGTACAATAAAAATACAAGAAATGAATACACGCGAGACAATGAAAGAAATGCACGGTGAAGAAACAAACAAACATAAGGTACAGACTTACTGCAGATGACTTCTGGTTCCTCGTTTCCAGCAACAATGCAAGCATTAACAACAACGACTTCTACTGCATCGTACAATAAAAACCCTCTGCTGGAGGAACACACCGACACATCTCTCTGGAATGTAATGTGCATTATAACTGTACAATAGATAGTCTAATAGAAACACAGTTCTACAGCCCGGCTTTAACACAGATATCCCATTTATTTAACCAGTCCGTTTCAGGCTAGTGTGGTTACCATATCAAATCTAGAATGGACCAAGCGCTGGACACACCTCACTTCCTCTAATCAGCCGACTACAAAGGCATGAGAGCACTGGCTGCTCTATACGATCTAACTCAAATATATAGGACCAACAAATTACTACAATTCAATTGATTACTGCAGTCAAGGAAGGTAGAAATATGTGTGCCTTTCTTTATAGGCGATGTTGTATATGAAGGGTACAGTATTTAATATCTAATGCAGTTACTCCATTTATTAACACAATTTGAGGATGATAATTGCAGAAATCCCTTGCAATAAATCAGGGGTGAGAACTGGTGACTGTTCATAATCCTTACTTACAAACACCTGTTGCTGCACATCATCTGTGAGGAGGGTTCTGGGAGTAAAAGAGTAGTAGCCATACTACAGTTTATACTGAGTAGCTATACTACAGTTTGTAGTGAGTAGCCATACTACAGTTTATACTGAGTAGCTATACTACAGTTTGTAGTGAGTAGCCATACTACAGTTTATACTGAGTAGCTATACTACAGTTTGTAGTGAGTAGCCATACTACAGTTTATACTGAGTAGCTATACTACAGTTTATACTGAGTAGCTGTACTACAGTTTGTAGTGAGTAGCCATACTACAGTTTGTAGTGAGTAGCTATACTACAGTTTATACTGAGTAGCTATACTACAGTTTGTAGTGAGTAGCCATACTACAGTTTATACTGAGTAGCTATACTACAGTTTATACTGAGTAGCTATACTACAGTTTGTAGTGAGTAGCCATACTACAGTTTGTAGTGAGTAGCTATACTACAGTTTATACTGAGTAGCTATACTACAGTTTGTAGTGAGTAGCCATACTACAGTTTATACTGAGTAGCTATACTACAGTTTATACTGAGTAGCTATACTACAGTTTGTAGTGAGTAGCCATACTACAGTTTGTAGTGAGTAGCCATACTACAGTTTATACTGAGTAGCTATACTACAGTTTGTAGTGAGTAGCCATACTACAGTTTATACTGAGTAGCTATACTACAGTTTATACTGAGTAGCTATACTACAGTTTGTAGTGAGTAGCCATACTACAGTTTATACTGAGTAGCTATACTACAGTTTATACTGAGTAGCCATACTACAGTTTGTAGTGAGTAGCCATACTACAGTTTATACTGAGTAGCCATACTACAGTTTGTAGTGAGTAGCCATACTACAGTTTGTAGTGAGTAGCCATACTACAGTTTGTAGTGAGTAGCCATACTACAGTTTGTAGTGAGTAGCCGTACTACAGTTTGTAGTGAGTAGCCATACTACAGTTTGTAGTGAGTAGCCATACTACAGTTTGTAGTGAGTAGCCATACTACAGTTTGTAGTGAGTAGCCATACTACAGTTTAAACTGAGTAGCCATACTACAGTTTAAACTTAGTAGCCGTACTACAGTTTGTAGTGAGTAGCTATACTACAGTTTAAACTTAGTAGCCGTACTACAGTTTGTAGTGAGTAGCCGTACTACAGTTTATACTGAGTATCCGTACTACAGTTTGTAGTGAGTAGCCGTACTTCAGTTTGTAGTGAGTAGCCATACTACAGTTTAAACTTAGTAGCCGTACTACAGTTTGTAGTGAGTAGCTATACTACAGTTTAAACTTAGTAGCCGTACTACAGTTTGTAGTGAGTAGCTGTACTACAGTAGCTATACTACAGTTTGTAGTGAGTAGCCATACTACAGTTTATACTGAGTAGCCATACTACAGTTTGTAGTGAGTAGCCATACTACAGTTTATACTGAGTAGCCATACTACAGTTTGTAGTGAGTAGCCATACTACAGTTTGTAGTGAGTAGCCGTACTACAGTTTGTAGTGAGTAGCCATTCTACAGTTTGTAGTGAGTAGCCATACTACAGTTTGTAGTGAGTAGCCATACTACAGTTTGTAGTGAGTAGCTGTAATACAGTTTGTAGTGAGTAGCCATACTACAGTTTGTAGTGAGTAGCTGTACTACAGTTTGTAGTGAGTAGCCATACTACAGTTTGTAGTGAGTAGCTATACTACAGTTTATACTGAGTAGCCATACTACAGTTTGTAGTGAGTAGCCATACTACAGTTTATACTGAGTAGCCATACTACAGTTTATACTGAGTAGCCATACTACAGTTTGTAGTGAGTAGCCATACTACAGTTTGTAGTGAGTAGCCATACTACAGTTTATACTGAGTAGCTATACTACAGTTTGTAGTGAGTAGCCATACTACAGTTTATACTGAGTAGCTATACTACAGTTTATACTGAGTAGCTATACTACAGTTTGTAGTGAGTAGCCATACTACAGTTTATACTGAGTAGCTATACTACAGTTTATACTGAGTAGCCATACTACAGTTTGTAGTGAGTAGCCATACTACAGTTTATACTGAGTAGCCATACTACAGTTTGTAGTGAGTAGCCATACTACAGTTTGTAGTGAGTAGCCATACTACAGTTTGTAGTGAGTAGCCATACTACAGTTTGTAGTGAGTAGCCGTACTACAGTTTGTAGTGAGTAGCCATACTACAGTTTGTAGTGAGTAGCCATACTACAGTTTGTAGTGAGTAGCCATACTACAGTTTGTAGTGAGTAGCCATACTACAGTTTAAACTGAGTAGCCATACTACAGTTTAAACTTAGTAGCCGTACTACAGTTTGTAGTGAGTAGCTATACTACAGTTTAAACTTAGTAGCCGTACTACAGTTTGTAGTGAGTAGCCATACTACAGTTTATACTGAGTATCCGTACTACAGTTTGTAGTGAGTAGCCGTACTTCAGTTTGTAGTGAGTAGCCATACTACAGTTTAAACTTAGTAGCCGTACTACAGTTTGTAGTGAGTAGCTATACTACAGTTTAAACTTAGTAGCCGTACTACAGTTTGTAGTGAGTAGCTGTACTACAGTAGCTATACTACAGTTTGTAGTGAGTAGCCATACTACAGTTTATACTGAGTAGCCATACTACAGTTTGTAGTGAGTAGCCATACTACAGTTTATACTGAGTAGCCATACTACAGTTTGTAGTGAGTAGCCATACTACAGTTTGTAGTGAGTAGCCGTACTACAGTTTGTAGTGAGTAGCCATTCTACAGTTTGTAGTGAGTAGCCATACTACAGTTTGTAGTGAGTAGCCATACTACAGTTTGTAGTGAGTAGCTGTAATACAGTTTGCAGTGAGTAGCCATACTACAGTTTGTAGTGAGTAGCTGTACTACAGTTTGTAGTGAGTAGCCATACTACAGTTTGTAGTGAGTAGCTATACTACAGTTTATACTGAGTAGCCATACTACAGTTTGTAGTGAGTAGCCATACTACAGTTTATACTGAGTAGCCATACTACAGTTTATACTGAGTAGCCGTACTTCAGTTTGTAGTGAGTAGCCATACTACAGTTTATACTGAGTAGCCATACTAAAGTTTGTAGTGAGTAGCTGTACTACAGTTTGTAGTGAGTAGCCATACTACAGTTTATACTGAGTAGCCATACTACAGTTTGTATTGAGTGCTTAATGTCCTCGTTTATTAGTCCATAACAGACACATGTTCAAAGACCTTCAAGGCTGAGTGGAAAAACAAAAACGTAAAAGCTTCTAATACAACAAAAATGTAATAAAAACAATTGTGATACATTCACATCCACAAAAGCTAAGCATAAAGACAAAAACAATTGTTTTTCTGTCACACAACTGCACTACCACAAGGCCCTGAAGACATCCTCCCTTCCCTAGGAGTGTGTGTGTGTCATTACGTGTGTGTGTGTGTGGTGTATATTTATGCACATATAGACGTTTCCTTGAGAGTGTGAGAGGGAGCAACCTGAGAGCAGGACTGTTGTGTCGGGGTTGAGGTAGGTTACCAGAGTAATACTGCTTTAGGCCATTACGTGACTGAGACACAGTAGAGAGCATAGAGTTGAAATGTGATCTATCTCTACAGTAGAGAGAGCCAGAGAGAAGACAAGGGGTCCGTCCAACAGCGGCCCTAACCCAGGCTACCTGGCCTGGCTCAGGTTGGCTCTGCCACAGGGAAGCTCCAGCTCCAGAGAGCATGGTTCTGGAGGAACAGGTGGAGCAGTGGTGGTGGTACTCCCAGATCTGACCCTGGATCAGATCCAACTCTAATAACATCCTGTTGACTGTGTGTTTGCTCAGGAAGATGACAGCATGAGCAAACTGAACTCAGACCTGTGAGTTAATACCTGTGGTCCACCTGTTAAACCATCTCCCTCTGGATTTATATGCAGCAGTGTAATAAAAGGTTTTCCTGAAGCACTTTCATTTGTCCGTGTGGAGGAGGGATGGAGTGAGGGATCTGGGATGGACAGGCTCGATAAGTCTGGGCTATTCCTTTACGACAGAAGGGAATTGATTTGAATTGATTTGATGAACTATAACAAAGGAGTGCACTGTGCCACAGCTTGGAGTGAGTGACAGGCAGAGCCCAAAAATCAGATCAGAACAACACTATTGCCAATTGAAGAGCCAATTACCGGGGATCATATCAGATACATTAACATTTGTGGTTGTCAACGCCTACAATGACATTTTGATACATTTGTGCTTATTTTTCTTAATACATCACATATACCATATGTACAGTCTTTCACTCGCTGTCACGCACGCACGCAAACACACACACACACACACACACTCACACACACACACACACACACACACACACGCACACACACACACACACACACACACACGCACTTCCATCCTGCAATCATTCATAAATACACATATGATGTATGTCTCAATCAAGTGTAAATGTAACTAAAACCTCACCTGCCCAATGGAATATCTGCAGCAGTTCTCACATAGCAGTAAAATTGTCCTGAAATTATTAGTGGCAGTGCAGTGCATCTCTAACAGTCTTTTCAATCAACAGAAGCAACTAAGATTCAAACAAAGCAAAGACAAAATATCTCACGCAAACACGATGGAAAACTATGAAAAATGTCTTTACAAGTAGAATACATACAACAATATCATCTGTCAACTTGCATGAGGTTACTGACATATCCACAAACAGCAATTCATCGACGGAGGGAAGCCAGGAGCTCTCACAACAGAAGTACATGTTTCATTATGAAAGAAAGAACAACTACAACATTGTTATCTTGAG
Source organism: Salmo trutta (assembly GCF_901001165.1). NCBI lineage: Eukaryota > Metazoa > Chordata > Actinopteri > Salmoniformes > Salmonidae > Salmo > Salmo trutta. Next base: position 15,446,257 of record NC_042968.1, read on the forward strand.
GTAGAACGTGGACTTCAGCGTTTTGAAGTGCTTTCCGTTTAGATTTTTTTTCTCTTCTTTTTTTCCCGCTTCGACAAGCAGGAGAGCGGCGGTTCTTGACATCTGAGGTAGCGTGGCACCTGTTCTCGTGTTTTTCGAACCGATCGCTCTACATGTAAAAGTAACTGAACACAAGGGGAAAAGACGGATCCAAAAGGTTTCCCACGTCACATTCATTCCGGCTGAGGTAGGTTTTTGTTGAATCCTAAGGTTCACATAGCCAAGTTAAGAACCTGTATGAAGGCCGAGAACTAATAAAAAACCACTGATATCACTGAAAATAAACGTCCTGAGACAGAGAATATATGAAATCACTGGAAGAAGGCCTTAGTCTTCGTTGGATGCATTTGTGGAATCCTTGCTAGGCTAAGAGTAGGCAGCAGTCTTTGACATTGAAAGAAAAAGTAGAAATAAGACCAATAACTTATAACCATTTTGTGAGATAGTAGAGAAATAAAAACATATTCGACTCTGAGATAAAATGATGAGTGTATAACAAAGACATTCTGGGCATCTATTCTGTGTGCTGCCGGCAACCAGAAAATGAAGGATGTACAAAAAAAACAAGAACACTTAAATCACCTGCCAAAGCTAAAACCTAGCTGTCCATCACAAAAGAGCACCAAAAACCTCGGCCGGGGAGACCTCCAAGAACGAGTCCAAGACCCTATAACTTTTCCAGAGGCGACTTATTTAACTTACCAATAATACAATTCTTTGCACAAAGAAAAACTAATATGAAAAGAAATACTTCGGTCGACCTGAGTGTGATACGAGTCTGAGGTGACACTGTGACCTTCATGCTTCTATCAGGTCTGGTCCTGCTGGGTGACCCCGGCCACAGCCCAGTCACTGGCCCCCCGGCCCTCTGCTGGAGGCCTCTGGAACTGCGTCTCTCTGTCCCCCTCCACCACAAGGCTGAAGTCATCCAGCGGCAGAGTGGACAACTGGGTCTCGTTCAGTGCACAGGACACCAGGGATCTATCCAACTGGAAACACACACACACACACAGTAATGTAGTTAAAGATGGAATGAGTAGTAGGGAAACAGCGCCGCTGTCCGCCCACTGGCGTTGTTATTGTTTTGTTGACGAGGTGAGGAGCGTCGTGCTGGAAAAAATTGCAGTACAAATTGTGCTGTTCTACTGCGTGTGCAATGATGTCAGAGGGAAAAACTGTGTTAGCTGTTTGCAGTAACTATGTTGTTGTAATATCGTTAACGGTCGTGGCAGTTTCATCAATTAACGATTCCAGCTTCAATACGGAAGTTTACAGGCACTTAGATTGGAGTCATTAAAACTCGTTTTTCAACCACTCCACAAATTTCTTGTTAACAAACTATAGTTTTGGCAAGTCGGTTAGGACATCTATTTTGTGTATGACACAAGTCATTTTTCCAACAGTTGTCTACAGACAGATTATTTCACTTATAATTCACTGTATCACAATTCCAGTGGGTCAGAAGTTTACATATACTAAGTTGACTGTGCCTTTAAATAGCTTGGAAAATTCCAGAAAATTATGTCATGGCTTAAGAAGCTTCTGATAGGCTAATTGACATAATTTGAGTCAATTGGAGGTGTACCTGTGGATGTATTTCAAGGCCTACCTTCAAACTCAGTGCCTCTTTGCTAGACATCATGGTAAAATCAAAATAAATCAGCCAAGACCTCAGAAGAAAAATTGTAGACCTCCACAAGTCTGGTTCATCCTTGGGAGCAATTTCCAAATGCCTGAAGGTACCACGTTCATCTGTACAAACTATAGTACGCAAGTATAAACACCATGGGACCACGCAGCTGTCATACCGCTCAGGAAGGAGACGCGTGCTGTCTCCTAGAGATGAACGTACTTTGGTGCGAAAAGTGCAAATCAATCCCAGAACAACAGCCAACGACCTTGTGAAGATGCTGGAGGAAACAGGTACAAAAGTATCTATATCCACAGTAAAACGAGTCCTATATCGACATAACCTGAAAGGCCGCTCAGCAAGGAAGAAGCCACTGCTCCAAAACTGCCATAAAAAAGCCAAACTACGGTTTGCAACTGCACATGGGGACAAAGATTGTACTTTTTGGAGAAATGTCCTCTGGTCTGATGAAATAAATTAATCTCTCTACTATTATTCTGACATTTCACATTCTTAAAATAAAGTGATGATCCTAACTGACCTAAGACAGGGAATTTTTACTAGGATTAAAAGTCAGGAATTGTGAAGAACTGAGTTTAAATGTATTTGGCTAAGGTGTATGTAAAGTTCCGACTTCAACTGTATATGCCCTGGGTTATATGTGTAGGCTGTAGAAAATGGCCAATCTAATGTAAATCTAGCCCATTGCATCATTCTAGACTTGGATAAATTGAACTCTTATGACTTTGATTTCAGTTGACTACTTGGTGTCAGGCTCTCTACTCACCATGCGTGAACTGTCAGCTAGGTCTCCACAGTGGGACGGGCCTGAGAAGAGTCTCTCCAGCTCGTTGCTGTCTCCCCTGCTCTTCCCAGCAACGCTGCCATTCCCTTCCATGCCTGATCTGCTCACCCCGTTTAAGGCCAGGGCCCCCTGGGAGGAAGAGGACGACTCCAGGGCAATGTTACGCCCGGCCTGGGGGGTGGCCTGCACTGTCTTACACGTCATCAACCTGGAGGAACACAATTCACACAACAACCCACCGTCAGGCCCCCTGCCAGGATCAAGCCCCCCCCCCCACACACACACACACACACACACACACACACACACACACACACACAGTCCCCTTGTCGTTGCACCAATACTCACCTCCCCCTGTAGCTGAACATGAGGAAGAGCATGCAGAAGACGATGCAGGTGACTCCTATATGGATGCCGATGATGATTCCGGTTGTAGAGGTCTTGCTCTGTTCATCTTTCACACAGTCACAGGGGGTGTTCAGCACTGTAGAGACACACACACAGCCCTGTAAGGACAACAGCAATGCCACGCAGCACAGTGACACACATACACAGAGAAACAAAGCCCACAGCACAGAGCTGTCATACAGTACACCCACAACCTAATCTAGTGCTGCCAGCCAGACTACCAACACTGCGGCAGCATGGAGTAGTCCAGTCAAACGGAGAGCTGTAAACACACACAGCAGCCTGCGTGAGGCCTCTTCAACGCTGCTCTGAAATGATTACAGGACGTGTGAGCCCTGGTTTGCGTGGGTGTTTGTGTGCGGGCAACAGGAAGTCACCTGATTTCTCCGCAGCCTCCTTCAGTGAGACAAAGCGCATGGTGGCGTTGCCGTCTCCGTGTTTGTTGAAGGCCAGAACCTTAATCTCATACACCAGGGTTGGATCTGAGGAGAGGAGGAACAGCGAGAGAGAGAGAGAGCAGTTGAGACATAGCTATATGAATAGAGTTGGCTTCTAATGTACAATCACTCAAGGAATCACGTTAAACACATTGACTGTGTAACAATCCCTTCAACACATCTCCATGGATCATCCTACCCCCAGCCCATGTCCCCCTGTCTCACCCAGCTGAGTGATGTTGTACTGGGTGACGTTGCGGGTGAAGGTGAGTGGTCCGGTGAAGAGGGGGGTGTGGACCCTCCTGTAGTACAGCCTGAAGCCCTCATGTTGGCCCATCTTAGAGGATGACTCCCACACCGCCTGCACCACACTGCTGTTCACCAATTTAATGAACAGTGACGGGGGTGCTGGCACTGAAACACACACAGTGGTGTTAGAATCCACTAAACATCCAGATAACAATAAACCACATGATATATTAAATTAAACACGAGCCGTCAGGCTTGTTAAGTCAACCATGTTTTAGTCTATAAAACAGGTCTTTAGTACTTTCTCAGTATATCTCAGTCAGGTATGTGGCTACTGTACTACAAACTCCTGAAGGTGTTTTACAGAACCTTTACAATAAACAACTCATAAAAACCTTTTTTGGTCCATGTAATTACCACCAATTAAGTGAGCGTTTATGTGTGTGTGTGTGTGTGTGTGTGTGTGTGTGTGTGTGTGTGTGTGCAAGCCTGTTTGTGTGTGTAAGTCTGTGTGTGTGCTGTTTGCATATGCTTCTCTGTGTGTGTGTGGGTGCTCTGTTTGTGTTTGTGCAAGTGTGTGTGTATGTGTGCAAATGTGTGCGTTCCCAAGGCACACCTTCGCCCAGCGTGCTCTCGGTGGCGCTCTCGGAGGGCTTGCTGGCTCCGCGGGACGTGTAGGCCTTCACATAGAAGGTATAGCTGGTGGACGGCTCCAGATCCCCCACTACCTGCTGTAGAGTCACTTTACTGACGGCTTCCTGGTACTCCATCTCCACAGGGTCTGACGGGGGAGGGAGAAAGATAGAGAGAAAAAGAGATTGTTTAATTTAACTGCTTTTTGTACACTGTAAAAAAAAACTGGTTCCACCACATTTGTTTTTAGGGGGTAGATCAACTTTAATATTGCAGATAGATTAAGGCTTCCATCAATGTAATTATCTGCGTCATTTCGAATCCCCGTATATATTTTTTGTAAATATATATATATAGTATATAAAACAAAATATTATATTATTTTAAATATTTATACATAATATTTGTAATATATACAGTTGATGTCAGAAGTTTACATACACCTTAGCCAAATACATTTAAACTCAGTTTTTCACAATTCCTGACATTTAATCCTAGTCAAAATTCCCTGTCTTAAGTCAGTTAGGATCACCACTTTATTTTAAGAATGTGAAATGTCAGAATAATAGTAGAGAGATGTCACGTCCTGACCATAGTAAGATGTTATTTTCTATGGTAGAGTAGGTCAGGGCGTGACAGGGGGTGTTTTGTGTTTTTCTATGTTTTGTATATCCATGTTTAGGTTCTAGTTTTTCTGTTTCTATGTTGTTTTTTGGGGGGATGATCTCCAGTTAGAGGCAGCTGGTCCTCATTGTCTCTAATTGGAGATCAATACTTAAGTAGGGTTTTTTTTTTCACCTGTGTTTGTGGGTAGTTGTTTTCTGTTTAGTTTATGTACCTGACAGAACTGTGCACTTTCGCTTTGTTATTTTTCTTTAGTGTTTTCAGTTAAAATAAATATTCATCATGAGCAATCAACACGCTGCGCTTTGGTCCCCTCTCTACAACAGCCGTTACAAGATAATTATTTATTTCAGCTTTTATTTCTTTCATCACATTCCCAGTGGGTCAGAAGTTTACATACACTCAATTAGTATTTGGTAGCATTGCCTTTAAATTGTTTAACTTGGGTCAAACTTTTTGGGTAGCCTTCCACAAGCTTCCCACAATAAATTGGGTGAATTTCGGCCAATTCCTCCTGACAGAGCTGGTGTAACTGAGTCAGCTTTGTAGGCCTCCTTGCTCGCACACGCTTTTTCAGTTCTGCCCACAAATGTTCTATAGGATTGAGGTCAGGGCCTTGTGATGGCCACTCCAATACCTTGACTTTGTTGTCCTTAAGCCATTTTGCCACAACTTTGGAAGTATGCTTGGGGTCATTGTCCATTTGGAAGACCCACTTGCGACCAAGCTTTAACTTCCTGACTGATGTCTTGAGATGTTGCTTCAATATGTCCACATAATTGTTTTTCCTCATGATGCCATCTATTTTGTGAAGTGCACCAGTCCCTCCTGCAGCAAAGCACCCCCACAACATGATGCTGCCACCCCCGTGCTTCACGGTTGGGATGGTGTTCTTCAGCTTGCAAGCGTCTCCCTTTTTCCTCTAACATAACAATGGTCATTATGGCCAAACAGTTCTATTTTTGTTTCATCAGACCAGAGGACATTTCTCCAAAAAGTACGATCTTTGTCCCCATGTAGAGATGCAAACCCTAGTCTGGCTTTTTTATGGTGGTTTTGTAGCAGCGGCTTCTTCCTTGACGAGCGGCCTTTCAGGTTGTGTCGATATTGGATTCGTTTTACTGTGGATATAGATACTTTTGTACCTGTTTCCTCCAGCATCTTCACAAGGTCCTTTGCTGTTCTGGGATTGATTTGCACTTTTCGCACCAAAGTATGTTCATCTCTAGGAGACAGAACACATCTCCTTCCTGAGCGGTATGACGGCTGCGTGGTCCCATGGTGTTTATACTTGCATACTATTGTTTGTACAGATGAACGTGGTACCTTCAGGCATTTGGAAATTGCTCCCAAGGGTGAACCAGACTTGTGGAGGTCTACAATTTTTTTTCTGAGGTCTTGGCTGATTTTTTTAGATTTTCCCATGACATAATTTTCTGGAATTTTCCAAGCTGTTTAAAGGCACAGTCAACTTAGTGTATGTAAACTTCTGACCCACTGGAATTGTGATACAGTGAATTATAAGTAAAATAATCTGTCTGTAAACAATTGTTGGAAAAATGACTGCGTCATGCAGATTTCCTAACCGACTTGCCAAAACTATAGTTTGTTAACAAGACATTTTTGGAGTGGTTGAAAAACGAGTTAATGACTCCAACCTAAGTGTATGTTAACTTCCGACTTCAACTGTGTGTGTGTGTGTGTATATATATATATTATTTCCCCCCCCCTAACCCTACCACCCCTCCCCTAATTAGAGTAAACTAATGGACAACACTTAGGCTCCTACATCCAACTTATACATACTATATACATTTTATGGACACAGGCTTTTTTCCACAGTCATTTACTCAACTTTTCGGTCCAAGTGTTACCTAAACAACAAAAATGTGTTGGCCCAAACATTGCTCCAACTTGAGAAAACTTAGGCAAAAATTCAGTAAATGTAAAATGATGTGTTTGCTCAACTTGTCTCATATGTTCATTCAGCTATACATTATTATTTGGGCATCTTAACTAAAGAAAGGCAGTTCGGTTTGCACACATAGTGTTTTTAAACTTACAATGTGTAGTTGAATATGAATTATTAATCATCATGTGGGATTTGAACTCACAACCTCTTGGTTCATGGCATTCCAATCTTCCTGCTACACCACCATGTCTGCACCAATTATCAGATAATCCAGTTAGTCTCTCATCATTGATCTGATTGACTTATTTTACAATGTTAGGCTTTTCTGTGTAGTTGGCATATTACTCTGTTTTAATATTACTACTTAATCACTATAATATATAAAATAGTTTTTCTTGAGTATACAGTACTTTTAACAGAGCTGAGATTTACTTTGAAGTGCAAAGTGTAGCAATAAAGGTGAAATCAGTCATAGACAAAGACATGGTGGTGTAGCAGGAGAATTGGACTACTGACAACCAAGAGGTTGTGAGTTCAATCCCAGGTGAGGACATGTTGTATATGAATTACTGTATAAATTAACATGCACAATGTCAAATATGGAAATTTTATATGTTAAATTCACTTTGTGTGTAACTAGTTCAACAGCCATTTTTTTAGGTTAAAAATAATACTTTTTAGTTGAATGAATAAATGAGACAATTTGAGCAAACACATCATTTTAAGTTGACTGAATTTTTGCCTGCATTTTCTCAAGGTGGAGCTACAGTAATACTTGGACCGAAAATGTTAGTAAACAAAAAAAGGCGGTGGAACTAGGTACTTAATAATAATTAGTTGAAACAATTAGATATATTTTTACTGTCAGGATTGCATCATTTGGTAATAGGGGCTGTGACTGTGAACAACAGAGCTGTGTGAATCCAGGGTGTGGCTCTAGGTGAGTGCTTGTTAAATTTGAAGAGAAAAGGGGGTGTAGGGGGAGGGGGTTACAGTGCGTTATGGCCCGTAAGTCAAGTTACTCACCCATAACCACTATCTACCTCTAGCCCTAAGCCCATTGGGGCAGCCTGTCTTTGGTAGGTAATTAAAGCAGTTCCTATAGGCTAGCCCCGGGGGCCTTTAATTATACATCTGATAGTACTACAGAGGAGAGAGCAGCAGCTGTGCCTGGGTGACGTACTCCGTCACTGCGCACACACACACACACACACACACACACACACACACACACACACACACACACACACACACACACACACACACACACACACACACGAGATTGCCACCCCCCCCCAGCAAATAAACATTGACATGCCAACATAACATTTAGTCTCATTCAATTATCAATTAAAAGCCACTTTTATGGCTCCTCTACATGAAGGATGGGGATGGCAGAGCGACCATACATCCTGGAGTGGCTGGAGAAACAGGTGTCCAATTACTGTACGTCCTCCCTCCTCTCTCCTGCTGTCTGTCTACTGCTCTCTCCTTCCTCCTCTCTCCTGCTGTCTTTCTACTGCTCTCTCCTTCCTCCCCTCTCCTGCTGTCTGTCTACTGCTCTCTCCTCCCTCCTGCTGTCTGTCTACTACTCTCTCCTTCCTCCTCTCTCCTGCTGTCTGTCTACTGCTCTCTCCTTCCTCCTCTCTCCTGCTGTCTGTCTACTGCTCTCTTCTCCCTCCTCTCTCCTGCTGTCTGTCTACTGCTCTCTCCTCTCTCCCGCTGTCTTTCTACTGCTCTCTCCTTCCTCCTCTCTCCTGCTGTCTGTCTACTGCTCTCTCCTCCCTCCTCTCTCCCGCTGTCTGTCTACTGCTCTCTTCTCCCTCCTCTCTCCTGCTGTCTGTCTACTGCTCTCTCCTTCCTCCTCTCTCCTGCTGTCTTTCTACTGCTCTCTCCTTCCTCCCCTCTCCTGCTGTCTGTCTACTGCTCTCTCCTTCCTCCCCTCTCCTGCTGTCTGTCTACTACTCTCTCCTTCCTCCTCTCTCCTGCTGTCTGTCTACTGCTCTCTCCTTCCTCCTCTCTCCTGCTGTCTGTCTACTGCTCTCTTCTCCCTCCTCTCTCCTGCTGTCTGTCTACTGCTCTCTCCTCTCTCCCGCTGTCTTTCTACTGCTCTCTCCTTCCTCCTCTCTCCTGCTGTCTGTCTACTGCTCTCTCCTCCCTCCTCTCTCCCGCTGTCTGTCTACTGCTCTCTTCTCCCTCCTCTCTCCTGCTGTCTGTCTACTGCTCTCTCCTTCCTCCTCTCTCCTGCTGTCTGTCTACTGCTCTCTCCTTCCTCCTCTCTCCTGCTGTCTGTCTACTGCTCTCTCCTTCCTCCTCTCTCCTGCTGTCTGTCTACCGCTCTCTCCTTCCTCCTCTCTCCTGCTGTCTGTCTACTGCTCTCTCCTCCCTCCTGCTGTCAGTCTACCGCTCTCTCCTTCCTCCTCTCTCCTGCTGTCTGTCTACTGCTCTCTTCTCCCTCCTCTCTCCTGCTGTCTGTCTACTGCTCTCTTCTCCCTCCTCTCTCCTGCTGTCTGTCTACTGCTCTCTCCTCCCTCCTCTCTCCTGCTGTCTGTCTACTGCTCTCTCCTTCCTCCTCTCTCCTGCTGTCTGTCTACTGCTCTCGCCTCTCTCCTGCTGTCTGTCTACTGCTCTCTTCTCCCTCCTCTTCCTGCTGTCTGTCTACTGCTCTCTCCTCCCTCATGCTGTCTGTCTACTGCTCTCTCCTCCCTCATGCTGTCTGTCTACTGCTCTCTCCTCTCTCATGCTGTCTGTCTACTGCTCTCTCCTCTCTCATGCTGTCTGTCTACTGCTCTCTCCTCCCTCATGCTGTCTGTCTACTGCTCTCTCCTCCCTCATGCTGTCTGTCTACTGCTCTCTCCTCTCTCATGCTGTCTGTCTACTGCTCTCTCCTCTCTCCTGCTGTCTGTCTACTGCTCTCTCCTCTCTCATGCTGTCTGTCTACTGCTCTCTCCTCTCTCATGCTGTCTGTCTACTCCTCTCTCATGCTGTCTGTCTACTGCTCTCTCCTCTCTCATGCTGTCTGTCTACTGCTCTCTCCTCTCTCATGCTGTCTGTCTACTCCTCTCTCATGCTGTCTGTCTACTGCTCTCTCCTCTCTCATGCTGTCTGTCTACTGCTCTCTCTTCTCTCATGCTGTCTGTCTACTGCTCTCTCCTCTCTCATGCTGTCTGTCTACTGCTCTCTCCTCTCTCCTGCTGTCTGTCTACTGCTCTCTCCTCTCTCATGCTGTCTCCTTCTCCTTTTAGCTCCCTCCTTCCCTTCTGCTTTCTCCTTTTTCTCCTTTCTCAGTGAGGGCCCAGGGGAAGAGGAGCTAGAGGAGGGGTGACTCTGGAAGAGAAGCTGTAGTCAGCCCTGGGGGAGCCAGCCTCCCCTCCCCAGCACAGCCACCTGGTGCCCCATACAGTCTACACCCACCTACCGCTCCATAACACACAGAACACTCTACCTACTGTACATACCACACTCCCTATTGTTCTGTATCATCTCTACCACACGCTGAGGGCAGCCATCCCATTAACCTCAGTAAAATAACATAAGTCACGTAGAGAGCTAATGCATGTAAGTAGGTGATAGCTAGATGGTAGAGCATGTACTACAATGACTGGATAACATCTCCCCGTAGTGAACCAGTTCATCTGAGGCAGAGCAGTATTCTGTGTTCTAGTGGCGTGTTATAGATGGTGTTAGCCACTAACCTGTGGTCCTGCGGATGTGGAGCACATAGCCGATGATCTCCTGAGTGTTCTGGGCAGGCTCCTTCCAGGACACCTGGATGGCGTTGGGTGAGAGGGCCTCGGCCCGCACCAGACTGGGCATCCCTGGCAGGCCGTCTGCCCACAGCACGGTGAGACGGGCACTGGCCTGGGTGGAGCCAGCACTGTTCTCGGCGATGCACTGGTAGATGGCTTCGTCCTCCTGACTGATGCCATAGATGGTCAGAGTGCTTGAGGAAGAAGAGGAAGGAGGAAGAGGAGGACGAGGTGGAGGGAAGAAAGAGGGATAAAGGAGGAGGGAGGAAAGGAGACAATGGAAAGACGTGAGTCTCTGGTTTGCAGCGAGAAGGATTAGGATAGTATTGGGTAGTGCAGAGAAAGCAAACAGGAAGCTCTCAGATGGTTACTGATTTCGGAGATGAGTGTATTGTGCGTGCGGTGGCATTTTCTGAGCAAAACAAAGCCGGCAGAACCTGACAAGGGCTTTGTTTAAAACTCTCACAGCGGGCAGTCAAGCAAACAATAGAATACTGTCTGAAATCCTTCTGTGTAGCATCTGAATCAAAGTCTTATTTACAGTACACCAGTAGTAGGGCATTTCTATTAGCCGGTTCCCTCCTCTTTGTCTCAATCCTAAGCAGATACACTGTCACTACAGAATGAGCCTGCTGGATGTGACATAGTAATAAGACAGGTAATAAACACAACAATCAAAACAAAAACAAACACTGTGTACAGTAGGATTGTGTGTGTGTGTGTGTGTGTAGATGTGAATGGTGCCTTACTGTATCTTCCAAGAATTCAAATGCTAATCCCTCCCTCCCTCCCTCCCTCGTTACTGGAGGATGGGATGAAGGTGGGGGGTGGTGGCGCACACCTAACTCCCCTGTTTTCAATTTTTCTCGCTCCCCCCTTCTTCCCCTCTGCCTCCCTCCCTTCCAATCCCTCCTTCCTCCCTCTATCTGCCGTTGCTGGAGGATGGCTTGACGGGGTGTGTGTGTGTGTGTGTGTGTGTGTGTGTGTGTGTGTGTGTGTGTGTGTGTGTGTAGGATGGGGTGATGGTGTGTGAGGGCATAGGGGGTGAATTATTAGAGTTGAATACATAATCATCCGCTCTTCTCCTCTTAATCCTGGGGGGATGAGAAAATAAAAGATTTAACACAGAGGAGCATAATATGGAAATGAACCCCTCCAGCATGTTGCATTTTTGGGGGATAGACACAGACAGCTAGTGTGAAAAGTGCGTTTTTGAAAAGCTTCAAGGTGGGAGTGTAAGATCAATGACTCTAGCAAATAAATGGAGGAATATATATATATATTTTTTATGCCTTATACTCTTCCATTTCTCACATTGTGCCTGCGGATTAGGTCTGCTATTCTACAGAAAGGCCTCAAACACAAACTTCAATCTATCGCCTCTCTCCGTATCATTGTGTGTCTGACTCCAGTTGACTTAGATATGTCTGCAGCTGTTTAAACGGGCTGGAAGTGTCCACCCAGACAGATGGGCCACATCCGTCTTCACTACCTTTCCAGGGCACCTCTCTGAAACAGGGAAGTCCAGGAGTCAGGGACCAGTTTGTTCATGCTGTAGGTGTGTGGTCTCTGATGTGAAGCCTGTGGGTGTTCTATTGGTTTTCCGATTCAAAGTCGTTGTCAAGACTGAAGGGACACAACATAAGCATAAGGACAAGATCATAGTGTACCTTTAAGGTCACTGGTTTGAATCCCTGAGCCGACTAGATGAAAATGACTTAAATGTAAATGCCTATACTGTACCCCTCACAATAGAGCCCCACAGTGGTGGTGTCATAATACCCATAAAACCTAGCGGTCAAACAAGGAAATGGTTCCAATAGTTTTTCCCATAGGAGATTTTAGAAACACTTAAAATAAGGGCTGTGTTTCGTGTAGGCGTACACTGGTGTGACGTTTTAATAACCATGTCAATCTCTCTCAGACAAGGTCACTTTTATCAATATATTCAGCTCTCAGATTTGAACATGAAATTAGCATCAAAGTAGACACAAGATTACAAATCCCTGCAAGATCCTGCACACCATCTCTAACTGGCCTGTTTGCTAACTGGTAAATTAAAAAACATAGCCAATTTATTAATTACTACATTTTGCTAACATTAGATAGTTCATTCAGAGATTCTTACCTTTGCCTCGATTTGTCAGTCTCGTCCAGATCATCATGGCATTTGCAGTTCTTTATGATACTCACATTAGCAGCTAATTAGCATTTAATTTGTTGGGGGTAAATACAGTCCCCTTGTCCGAGAGAGGTTTACACATTTATCAAAACGTCACCAGGGCAAGCTTACACGAAACACAGCCCTTATTTTTAAATCCCCTATGGGAAAAACGATTGGAACCATTTCCCTGTTTGACCGCTAGGTTTTATGGGTAATATGACTCATATTGTGGTACTATATATGAAACCATGAGGAGAGAATTTAGTCCAGTTTATTTACGGAGGTAAAGGACAGTGACTTTATATACCTGACGTTTCACAAGTGATTGGTGTTGGTCTTAAAGTTCAATGGACATTATACTGTATGAAGTATGATGAGTGGATCATTCGATTACCTTTTAACAATTTATGGTATATGAATGAGTGGCTTCAGTGGTCCAATGGTTCCAGTGGAGAGAGAGATTGAAAGAGAGAGACAAAGAGAGAGAGAGGGCCATTATTCCAGAGAGGATAGTTGTTCCAGTGTCTGCCAGGTGGAATCAATCTCACCCGGCCTGTCTAGTTTCACTCTCCTGATGGGTCATGGCTAGAAAGAATGCATTTTTTTGCATTTTAGCTCACCCTAACCCGAACCCTTTTCCCCACGTGAACCTAATTCTCCTAACCTGCTACATACATTTTCACAACCTGCTGCGTAATTTGTCCTAGCCTGCTACGAAAAGTCAAATCTGACAAAAGTTGTATGCTTTCTAGTCAAACCCCTCCCGAGGCACATCTTCCTTCTCCAAAAGGTGGCGCCGGACATTTGACCGGCAACATTTTCATTTACCAGACATTAGAGAAATGTACATCCCAAGGATCCCGGATTGCAATTGAATCTCGACTTAGATAGTACGAGCATTGAGGAAAAAGTAGGTAGTTGTATTCGCTAAACGTTTTTATTAAAAGTATGAATTTCAGCACCGCAATTGTATAGGACAAACATAAGTACAGGTAAGAGTTTTCAGAATCGAATGTTTACATACTGTTTAACCGTATTCATATGTATATACTGTATTCTAATCAAGGCTCATATAACTACTGCTGTACACAAATGTTCTATTCATATACTGCCCATAATGTCTATAGACACCATCATACTGTACATATATATTTAGATTCCAGACGCTGACATTGCCTGTTCTAATATTTATATATTTCTTAATTCCTTTCTTTTCATTTTTTGGATTTGCCTGTGTTGTTTTGTATTGTTAGGTATTACTGCACTGTTGAAGCTGGGAACATACGCATTTCGCTACACCTGCGACAGCATCTGCAAAATACGTGTACGCGACAAATAAAATTGAATTTCATTTGACATTTTTACTAGAATCAATGTTGTTGCTAGAAAATCCCACGACCATATAAGAGAGCAGAGTTGAGCGCTCAGCTAGTGACATTCCTGCCCCTCTTCCCAGAGACCTTTTGCTTTGAGGGTGGATGTGTCTGAGACCAGACTCATAACGTGACTCCTGTGCTGTACTCTCTTCAGGAGCTCCGACTAGCAACCACTGGGCTGCCAGGCCGACTGAGGAACCGGATGCTGCCGCTCTCTGGGTCTGTGTCAATCATCTGACAGATCACACACAGAGTCTTTGACTGGAGAAAGAAGGAAACTATAGCTACTGCAGTCAGAGGAACAATGGCATCACACGGGAGGACAACCAACGCACAGAGGCTTTGAAGAAAGAGCGAGAGAGAGAGAAACTGAGAGAAAGAGCATCCCGGAAAGAGAGCGAGTGGGAGAGAAAAGCATTCCTGATAAAGGGGGAAAAATGAAGAGAGAGAGAGAGAGAGAGAGAGAGCATATTAGAAACAGAAAGAGAGAGCGGGAGTCAGTGTTTTGGGCAGAGTGCGTGTGTGAGTGGGGAAGAAAAGATCTGTGTTTGGGCCATCTGCCTGGCCTTGCTGTCATGACAGACCGGCAGGTTGACAGCATTATTTACTCATCAGTTCAAGGCCACTTCACCGATTGATGGGTCCCCCCAGTCTGGGTGAGGGGGCTGGAGCTGGGTGGGCTCACTGGGCTGGGGCTGGGGTATGCTCACTGGGCTGGGGCTGGGGTAGACTCACTGGGCTGGGGCTGGGGTAGGCTCACTGGGCTGGGGCTGGGGTAGGCTCACTGGGCTGGGGTAGACTCACTGGGCTGGAGCTGGGTGGGCTCACTGGGCTGGGGTAGACTCACTGGGCTGGAGCTGGGTAGGCTCACTGGGCTGGGGTAGACTCACTGGGCTGGAGCTGGGTGGGCTCACTGGGCTGGGGTAGACTCACTGGGCTGGAGCTGGGTGGGCTCACTGGGCTGGGGTAGACTCACTGGGCTGGAGCTGGGTAGGCTCACTGGGCTGGGGTAGACTCACTGGGCTGGGCTGGGGTAGACTCACTGGGCTGGGGCTGGGGTAGGCTCACTGGGCTGGGGTAGACTCACTGGGCTGGAGCTGGGTGGGCTCACTGGGCTGGGGCTGGGGTAGGCTCTCTGGGCTGGGGTAGACTCACTGGGCTGGGGCTGGGGTAGGCTCACTGGGCTGGGGCTAGGGTAGGCTCACTGGGCTGGGGTATGCTCACTGGGCTGGGGCTGGGGTAGGCTCACTGGGCTGGAGCTGGGTGGTCTCACTGGGCTGGGGCTGGGGTAGGCTCACTGGGCTGGGGTAGACCCACTGGGCTGGGGCTGGGGTAGGCTCACTGGGCTGGAGCTGGGTGGTCTCACTGGGCTGGGGCTAGGGTAGGCTCACTGGGCTGGGGCTGGGGTTGGCTCACTGGGCTGGGGTAGGCTCACTGGGCTGGAGCTGGGTGGTCTCACTGGGCTGGGGCTAGGGTAGGCTCACTGGGCTGGGGCTGGGGTAGGCTCACTGGGCTGGGGTAGGCTCACTGGGCTGGAGCTGGGTGCTCTCACTGGGCTGGGGCTAGGGTAGGCTCACTGGGCTGGGGCTGGGGTAGGCTCACTGGGCTGGGGCTTGGGTAGGCTCACTGGGCTGGGGCAGACTCACTGGGCCGGGGTAGGCTCACTGGGCTGGGGCTGGGGTAGGCTCACTGGGCTGGGGCTAGGGTGGGCTCACTGGGCTGGGGCTAGGGTAGACTCACTGGGCTGGGGCTAGGGTAAACTCACTGGGCTAGGGTAGGCTCACTGGGCTAGGGTAGGCTCACTGGGCTAGGGCTAGGGTAGGCTCACTGGGCTGGGGCTGAGGCTAGGGTAGGCTCACTGGGCTGGGGTAGGCTCACTGGGCTGGGGCTGAGGCTAGGGTAGGCTCACTGGGCTGGGGCTAGGGTAGGCTCACTGGGCTGGGGCTAGGGTAGGCTCACTGGGCTGGGGCTAGGGTAGACTCACTGGGCTAGGGTAGGCTCACTGGGCTGGGGCTAGGGTAGGCTCACTGGGCTGGGGCTAGGGTAGACTCACTGGGCTAGGGTAGGCTCACTGGGCTGGGGCTAGGGTAGACTCACTGGGCTAGGGTAGGCTCACTGGGCTGGGGCTAGGGTAGGCTCACTGGGCTGGGGCTAGGGTAGACTCACTGGGCTAGGGTAGGCTCACTGGGCTGGGGCTAGGGTAGGCTCACTGGGCTGGGGCTAGGGTAGACTCACTGGGCTAGGGTAGGCTCACTGGGCTAGGGATAGGGAACTGTGCGGGCTAACTGGGCTCAGTGGGCTGGGGGCGTGGGAGGTTTCTGTTGTTCAGCCACTGGGGCCGTGTTTGCAATGTTGTCACTGAACAAAGGCCTGTGAAAGGCTAAACTAGAGAGAGGGAGGGAAGAGAGGGAGGGAGGGAAGAGAGGGGAAAAAGGGAAGAAAGGAGGGAACAGGGGGAGGGGGGAGGGGGGAGAGCAGGGGCTTTGAAGAGGGAGGAGCAATGAGCTGTCTCACGGAAGGCCCACGGAAATGACTGATTGCAGGCAGGGTTACAGGTCAAGACCAATGCCCAGGTCCCAGCTCGCTGGAATCACAAAACGGGGCTTCCACAGAAGGAAAACAGGAAAAAAAGGAAAACATATTTCCCTTTCAATTGGTTCAGCTACACACAAAAAATATGCAGCCCAGCGGAATATTCCTAGAGGGAGTAAAACACATCTCTTTACTGAAACTTACTCACACAAATAAATCATACAAGTCTTCATTCCCCATAAAAACATAGGAGAAGATTAGTCTCGCCCTCAGTTTACAGTCAACCCTCACAAGTCAAAACTATTCCTCAAATCATGCCATTTCTACAACATACACTAGGCTGACATTCTACCCAGAAACGATGTTACTTTGCAATTTCAATTCACTGTCTTGTCTGTGTTTGATCATTAGCCCACTGGTTCAGATGATCCTGACTATGTCATGGATGGGCCAGGCTGGTTCAGATGATCCTGACTATGCCATGGATAGGCCAGGCTGGTTCAGATGATCCTGACTATGCCATGGATGGGCCAGGCTGGTTCAGATGATCCTGACTATGTCATGGATGGGCCAGGCTGGTTCAGATGATCCTGACTATGTCATGGATGGGCCAGGCTGGTTTAGATGATCCTGACTATGTCATGGATGGGCCAGGCTGGTTCAGATGATCCTGACTATGTCATGGATGGGCCAGGCTGGTTCAGATGATCCTGACTATGCCATGGATGGGCCAGGCTGGTTCAGATGATCCTGACTATGTCATGGATGGGCCAGGCTGGTTCAGATGATCCTGACTATGTCATGGATGGGCCAGGCTGGTTCAGATGATCCTGACTATGTCATGGATGGTCCAGGCTGGTTCAGATGATCCTGACTATGTCATGGATGGGCCAGGCTGGTTTAGATGATCCTGACTATGTCATGGATGGGCCAGGCTGGTTCAGATGATCCTGACTATGTCATGGATGGGCCAGGCTGGTTCAGATGATCCTGACTATGTCATGGATGGGCCAGGCTGGTTCAGATGATCCTGACTATGTCATGGATGGGCCAGGCTGGTTCAGATGATCCTGACTATGTCATGGATGGGCCAGGCTGGTTCAGATGATCCTGACTATGTCATGGATGGGCCAGGCTGGTTCAGATGATCCTGACTATATCATGGATGGGCCAGGCTGGTTCAGATGATCCTGACTATGTCATGGATGGGCCAGGCTGGTTCAGATGATCCTGACTATGTCATGGATGGGCCAGGCTGGTTCAGATGATCCTGACTATGCCATGGATGGGCCAGGCTGGTTCAGATGATCCTGACTATGCCATGGATGGGCCAGGCTGGTTCAGATGATCCTGACTATGCCATGGATGGGCCAGGCTGGTTCAGATGATCCTGACTATGCCATGGATGGGCCAGGCTGGTTCAGATGATCCTGACTATGCCATGGATGGGCCAGGCTGGTTCAGATGATCCTGACTATGTCATGGATGGGCCAGGCTGGTTCAGATGATCCTGACTATGTCATGGATGGGCCAGGCTGGTTTAGATATTCCTATTAACAGTCCTTTCATAAGTGTTGTACTCCCCTGAAAACGGCCAGGGCAGCACATTCTGAGGCCATGATTCTGATGGAGGTCAGCTAAGCATTTTCATCACTGGGGTAATGGTGTTTCATGTTTATGGAACAGCCCGTGACCACTCCTCAGTGCCCTGCGTGAGAAGAACATCAACTCTCTGCCCTTCTACGTCAACCAACCAACATCCAGCACACACACACACACACACACACACACACACACACACACACACACACACACACACACACACACACACACACACACACACACACACACACACACACACACACACACACACACACACACACACACGCCTAAGTAAAGTCCCTGGTCAAAACAATATAATCCTACTGTTATATTTGCATTAGCTGCCAATCTGAATTTATTGTGACCATCTTAGCTCTCACAGAGTTCACACCAGTCAGACTGTCACAGTGTGTAATTGGTTACAGCGTGCTGCAGGGAGACAGTCTAAAGGGCAATGCACGGGAGAATTTGCATGTTTGATATGTGTGTGTGTGTATGCATGTGAATGTGTGTGTGTGCTTACGTGTGTGTGCTTACGTGTGTTCTTTGATTAATGTGTGTGCATGCACGTGAGTAAAATACGCAATCGATTCCCTTTCTTTCTTATCCTATCCTCTCTGGCAGGTCAGCAGCATGAGAGAATGCTGTTGGGAACAATGTGCAGTATGTGCATATCTCTAGTGTTGTCCCTTCCATTTGCAGGAACAGACATGCACGCACCAGGGTGACCGGGAAGATTTTAATTTACTGGCCATTTGAGAAATTTACCGAACCCATATGAATTGGTTGTGTAACCAATTAGGGTGTCCACCCACTGTGCTCAGAATGAAATAAATCACATTTAGATTATGGTAATTCCACCGAACAGAACATGCAATTCCTGTAATGAAGAAGCCAATAAAATATTTGCCAAAATGCAATTAGTGGGAAACACCATTCTAAACAGTTCACCTGATGAGAGCTGTTCCATATGTGACAGAAATGAAAATCTCTGCTAGAAACGTAGAGGGGAAATCTAATAACAACAACTAGGATGGGTTGTTAATATGACTAGGATTGGTCCTTTGGTTTCTCGACAATGAAAGAAAGTTGATTTGAAAACAGAACAGCTGTCACGCCCTGACCTTAGAGATCCTTTTATGTCTCTATTTGGGTTGGTCAGGGCGTGAGTTGTGCTGGGCATTCTCTGTCCTTTTTTCTATGTTTGGTATTTCTTTGTTTCGGCCGGGTATGGCTCTCAATCAGGGACAGCTGTATATCGTTGTTGCTGATTGGGAGCCATACTTAGGCAGCCTGTTTTCCTTTGGGTTTTGTGGGTGGTTATTTCTGTTTAGTCATTTGTTACCTGACAGAACTGTTTGGCTGTTCGTCTTTTGTTTAGTTGTAAAGTGTTCTCATTTTCCATTAAATTTCATGATGAGCACTAACCACGCTGCGCCTTGGTCTACTCCATTCAACAGCCGTTACAACAGCAGAGAAATGCTGGTTAATGACAGCAGGAAGTCTTTATAAAATAATTGCCTCCATGTTTCTATGGTGGGATTTTGGTGAGGCTACTGTGAAGCAAGGTAAGACATGGCTCATAATATGAAGTAAACCGTTCAGGTTTCAAACTACATATTAAGTATATGTTTTCAAAATTCCTATTGAGCCTCCAGCTCACATTGTAAAGTAGTGGGTGGCGTGTTGATAGACTGCCTACCGTTACGGACACACAAAGACCTGGATTGCAATAAGATGTTTTTCCATTTCCCAGCACATTTAAACCAATCTATTTCCACACACACACACACACACACACACACACACACACACACACACACACACACACACACACACACACACACACACACACACACGCGCACACACACACACTGCTAGGGATGGTGGAACATTCTAATTAAAATCTCACACTGCTAGGTAATCATGCACAGAGGCAGACCTCCAATATCAGACACAAGATATCTATATAACAGCAGAAACAGTGAGCTGTAGGGTCATATCATTACCTCTGTCTTGCACCTGTAGGGAAGACTGGGGCCTGTTGAATGTGCTTGTCTGTCCTTTCAATCATTCCTCCATCGGAAAGGAAAACAGCAGGGTCTGCTGTGACGACAACAGAAAATAAGGGCTACTTGGGCTTGAACTGGGCTTGCATTGCTCGCCCAACCAAGAGAGTGAATTCCTTGAGCAATCCGACAAAGACTGTTCTGTAGAACTAATACTGTAGCGCATGGAGACGTACGATGGGCTGTAGGAATGTATCAGAATAGCAATGAGGTAAGCTACCAGCCTCACACCCAAACACTTACCGCACAACAGTAAGTTAGGATGCCACGTAAAGTTATGTTCCATAAATGACTGGGCTGGCTACATTTCGTGTTCGGCTACCTCAGTTTATGAGCCAATTAGCTAATGGTGGTGCTGGAACTCTGGCCTCCATACTTAACCAGTCCCAGCGTAGTGGGTGTGATGCATGAGAGGCTCCAGAGAGATGCAGAGCAGTGTCAGGTGGAGGTCTATCACTAGGCTGCCCTCTAACTCTTCTCCAACTCTCTTTCTCTCGCTCCCTCTCTCTCCATCACTCTTTCCCTACAACACAGTCTGCTTCAGCCATCCAACTCCAGCACCTAATGTGCTCTCTCTCTCTCTCTCTGATCCTCTCTCTCTCTGCTCCTCTCTCTCTCTGCTCCTCTCTCTCTCGCTCTGTCTGCTCCTCTCTCTCTCGCTCTGTCTGCTCCTCTCTCTCTCGCTCTGTCTGCTCCTCTCTCTCTCGCTCTGTCTGCTCCTCTCTCTCTCGCTCTGTCTGCTCCTCTCTCTCTCTGCTCCTCTCTCTCTCTCTCTCTCTCTGTCTGCTCCTCTCTCTCTCTCTCTCTCTCTGTCTGCTCCTCTCTCTCTCTCTCTCTGGCTGCTCCTCTCTCTCTCTCTCTCTCTCTGTCTGCTCCTCTCTCTCTCTCTCTCTCTGGCTGCTCCTCTCTCTCTCTCTCTGGCTGCTCCTCTCTCTCTCTCTGTCTGCTCCTCTCTCTCTCTCGCTCTCTCTCTCTCTGCCCCTCTCTCCTCTTCACCTCTGCCTGGCCCTCTCTCTTTCTCTGTGACTGGTAGAGGAAGCAGTGTGTCTGAGTGATGGTAGTGCCTAGGCCTCTCTCTCCCCATGTACCACTTGGTCTGGAACACCTGCATCACTTACATGTACTTCACTGTCCCGCTTTATTGATTTTCTTGTGCATACGTAATGTAATCACTTCACCATCCTTTGCATTTATAAATATTAACACACACAGATGGATTCTCACTCTTGCAAAACACAGCTGGTGTACAGCACTGAACTTATCATGTATAATAAACCTGTATATAGAACAGAGTTTCTTTCATTTCCCACAGCCAGAAATGCATCTAACCTATAAATCTTTCAAAGGCTGACAGTTAAAATGTATGCATAATACGATCTCCCCTGTCTGCGTGAACAAATATAGATCTGCCTCATATGTAACGACATGCTGTATATTCTTTGTGTTATAGTCTGTATAGGGAATAGGTGCTGTGAAATCTTCAACAGGAAAACATCCAAACACATGCAGGACATTGACAGAATACCTTGAAAAGTATGCGCACCAAATTCAGGAGAACCATCCAAGCATCCAGTCACCTGAGGTATTACTGAGCTATAACTCCTAGCTCTACCACATACCCCAGGCTATGTTTGGAGTCTACTCTTTGACCTGAATGAGAAGCATTCTGACATTGGCCACCAGGCTGTCTGGCTCCGTGTTTAACGGTTCTGGGGAAACACCGGTGGTGACAACCACTCAGGACAATAAAACAGCAAAACTCCAAATACAGTAGCAGACTTTAATCATTATCACTACACAGAGCCACTCTCCTAGACCTGGAGCGAGGCCAGTCCCAGCCTCATTACAACCCTCCCGTCTCTCCCTGCCTGCCCCAACCCGCCCCCCCGGCCACCACAACTCTAAACACAGTAACCTGGCCTCGTCATCTCTCTTATGGAGAATGTTAAATGACACAATGCCACTGGCTGGGCCTTCTGTTCTGTTCCTGGAAATTCCACCGGACAGCCTTGGGAGCCGGTCCAGCAGTGATTCGATAGATACCCTCGTAATGTAATGTTACAGCTCCATTTAAAACAAGTCAGTGTATCTCTTGGCAGACATCTTGGCCAGCTGTTTCATTAGCGCAGTAGATCAGATCAACCCAGAGAGAAATAATGGAGTGTTTTTATTACGCCAACAACACTGCCAGCCATGCACATATGGCATGTAGCTTTGTTACAGTGGATGGATGGCTGCATGAATTGAATGGATATAGTGTTATTACCATACAGAATGAGTACAGTCCCTGTTGCTTTCAGCACACAATCCAATAGAACACACTTACTATATGCATCTCCATAGCTGTACGCTAACTCACGTGTTGTTGTTCCTGAGTTTGACGTGCCCTCCAGGCTCCAGGATCTGCCCGTTCTTCAGCCAGGTGAGCTGGGGCACAGGGTCGCCCTGCGCCTGGCAGGTGAAGATAGCAGTGGTGCCCACCGGCCGGGAGATGGACTGGGGAGGCTGCACAAACTCTGCTGGGGCTGTGGCAGACGCAGGGGAAAGAGAAAGACAGATAGTGGGCTACTTACTAACTGAATATAAAGTGCCTTGCTACATAGATACAGCAACTTGCTGACAGGGTCTTTCTCATTCCCCATACTATGCTGCACAACAACTATATCTTTTCACCAGTGGTTTGAAAACATAAGCTACCAAGGTATATTGAAAAAGCAGGAAGCTCCCAGCCTTCTAGAGGGAAGGAAAAGAGGAGAGAGGAATAAAGGCATATTATCCTGGGCTTAATCCAGCCTAATCACATTGATCAGAATTAGATCGTGTGTGGGGGGGATTAGCGACAGAGTTTAGCATAGCAATTATTAGCTGAGGATCAGATTATCATCATTGGAACTGAGAAGAAGAAGTTCTAGGAACACAAAAGGGGAGGAGGAGGAGGAAGAGGAAACAGGGAATCTATCCACAAATGCAGACTACCTGTTATAGAACACATAAACGGAGTGAAAGTCAATGCAGTGCAGATACAGTATCTTTCCCCGAATGGTCTTTCAGAATTGCACACTACACAACTACGGACCTTCAGCCTCCCTCCCTCCCTCCCTCCCTCCCTCCCTCCCTAGGAGTCATTCTTTCCCTCCTCTCTTTGAGCTATGAGCCATGCTCCGTTTGCCCTAATTGACACAGAGCTACAGGTAATGCAAATCTCTATTACCTCTTAATTAAACAGTGTTTAGTTTCGCCTCAAATGTGTGATTACGCTCCTCCGGATCCGATCAGAGCTGTTGGTTGGTATTGCTGCTGCTATTTCTGTTGGGGTAATTATCTCCCCTCATTATTCATAGCTGCACGTATTATTAGCCACATCAATATTTTCATTTATGATAGGAGTTATTTTCATAATAACTTCCTAGCGAGTGGGAAGACAATTAGACTGCAATTAGGGATCACCTAGTTGTAATTTGGAACGAGATCATTCCCACAATCAGCAACTATTTTCCCTTCCAATCTCACATCAGCAGGTTTATTTGCCTGTCAGCTATCCTTCTGGTTCTAATCTTTCTATCTCAAATCAAATCAAAGTTTATTTGTCACGTGCACCGAATACAACAGGTGTAGAACTTACAGTGAAATGCTTACTTACAGGCTCTAACCAATAGTGCAAAAAAGGCATTAGGTGAACAATAGGTAGGTAAAGAAATAAAACAACAGTAAAAAGACAGGCTATAAAAGTAGCGAGGCTACGTACAGACACCGGTTAGTCAGGCTTATTGAGGTAGTATGTACATGTAGATATGGTTAAAGTGACTATGCATATAGGATGAACAGAGAGTAGCAGTAGCGTAAAAGAGGGGTTGGCGGGTGGTGGGTGGCGGGACACAATGCAGATAGCCCGGTTAGCCAAGACAGCCCCCCCAACCCCTCTTTTTACACTGCTGCTACTCTCTGTTTATCATATATGCATAGTCACTTTAACTATGCAAATAGTCCGGGTAGCCATTTGATTACCTATTCAGGAATCTTATGGCTTGGGGGTAAAAACTGTTGAGAAGCCTTCTTGTCCTAGACCTGGCACTCCGGTACCGCTTGCCATGCGGTAGTAGAGAGAACAGTCTATGACTGGGGTCTTTGACAATTTTTGACACCGCCTGGTGTAGAGGTCCTGGATGGCAGGCAGCTTAGCCCCAGTGATGTACTGGGCCGTACGCACTACCCTCTGTAGTGCCTTGCGGTCAGAGGCCGAGCAATTGCCGTACCAGGCAGTGATGCAACCAGTCAGGATGCTCTCGATGGTGCAGCTGTAGAACCTTTTGAGGATCTCAGGACCCATGCCAAATCTTTTTAGTTTCTTGAGGGGGAATAGGCTTTGTCGTGCCCTCTTCACGACTGTCTTGGTGTGTTTGGACCATTCTAGTTTGTTGTTGATGTGGACACCAAGGAACTTGAAGCTCTCAACCTGCTCCACTACAGCCCCGTCGATGGGAACGGGGGCGTGCTCGATCCTCCTTTTCCTGTAGTCCACAATCATCTCCTTAAGTCTTGGTCATGTTGAGGGATAGGTTGTTATTCTGGCACAACCCGGCCAGGTCTTTGACCTCCTTCCTATAGGCTGTCTCGTTGTTGTCGGTGATCAGGCCTATCACTGTTGTGTCGTCGGCAAACTTAATGATGGTGTTGGAGTCGTGCCTGGCCATGCAGTCGTGGGTGAACAGGGAGTACAGGAGTGGACTGAGCACGCACCCCTGGGGAGCTCCAATGTTGAGGATCAGCGTGGCAGATGTGTTGCTACCTACCCTCACCACCTGGGGTGTGCCCGTCAGGAAGTCCAGGATCCAGTTGCAGAGGGAGGTGTTTAGTCCCAGGATCCTTAGCTTAGTGATGAGCTTTGAGGGCACTATGATGTTGAACGCTGAGCTGTAGTCAATGAATAGCATTCTCACGTAGGTGTTCCTTTTGTCCAGGTGGGAAAGGGCAGTGTGGAGTGCAATAGAGATTGCATCATCTGTGGATCTGTTTGGGCGGTACACAAATTGGAGTGGGTCTAGGGTTTCTGGGATAATGGTGTTAATGTGAGCCCTTACCAACACTTCAATCTATACTATCTTCCTGTCAACAAACCCTCCCCTTTCCTGTTCTAGTTATTTAGCATCCTCTATCTATACCATCTTCCTGTAAACAAACCCTCCCCTTTCCTGTTCTAGTTATTTAGCATCCTCTATCTATACCATCTTCCTGTAAACAAACCCTCCCCTTTCCTGTTCTAGTTATTTAGCATCCTCTATCTATACCATCTTCCTGTAAACAAACCCTCCCCTTTCCTGTTCTAGTTATTTAGCATCCTCTATCTATACCATCTTCCTGTAAACAAACCCTCCCCTGTCCTGTTCTAGTTATTTAGCATCCTCTATCTATACCATCTTCCTGTAAACAAACCCTCCCCTGTCCTGTTCTAGTTATTTAGCATCCTCTATCTATACCATCTTCCTGTAAACAAACCCTCCCCTGTCCTGTTCTAGTTATTTAGCATCCACTATCTATACCATCTTCCTGTAAACAAACCCTCCCCTGTCCTGTTCTAGTTATTTAGCATCCTCTATCTATACCATCTTCCTGTAAACAAACCCTCCCCTTTCCTGTTCTAGTTATTTAGCATCCTCTATCTATACCATCTTCCTGTAAACAAACCCTCCCCTGTCCTGTTCTAGTTATTTAGCATCCTCTATCTATACCATCTTCCTGTAAACAAACCCTCCCCTGTCCTGTTCTAGTTATTTAGCATCCTCTATCTATCTAATTCTCATCTTAAGAGAAGAGGTGTTATAATGGTTTTCTAATCTCAGCTATCTCCATACTGTATGTCACCCTGTCAGTAAAAGTGGCGGGACCTGAAATTCACACCGTTCTAGGCACTGTGGTATGATGAGGATTAGGTTGGCTCGATCCTCCTGTCCATCTCTCTCTCAAACTCCCTTTTTATCTCTCCATATCTCTCTTTCTCTCTCTCTGTGTCCCTTTTCATCTCTCTCTCTCTCCATCGCTCTCTGTTTGCTCTTTAGAGGCTGTGTGTATGTGAGTAGGGGCTAGAGGGAAGGGCTGGAGGGAGGGGGGGATGGTGGGTCAGGGAGAGTATTGATGTGCAATTCTGGTGTGGGTCTGATCAGCACTCTTTCCCCCATTCCCTCTCTATCTTTCGCTCTCCCGCTTTCAATCCTCTCCTCTCTCTCTCTCTACCCTTCTCTCTTTCCCTCTCCTCCTACTCTCTATTACTCTCTTCCCCCAATCTCTCTTTTTCCATTTCTCTCTCTCTCTCTCTCTCTCTCTCTCTCTCTCTCTCCCCTCACTTTCTCACTCTGAGGTAAATGAAGGGTAGTGCAGTGAGCAGAGGGCCGCTGTGCCAACCATCTGGCCAGGAAGATTACATCAATTCTCTTAAGCAACAGCCTACCTTACTCTGATCAAAACAGCCGGCCGGACGGCGGGAGAGAGTCACATGTATGCTGCTACTCTATACAGTCACTGAGGCCTTATCACCATAACAACCCTCTCATAGCAGACAGTCAGTCAGTCATATGCGCCCCGACTGTGAAATACGTCCAGGAGAACATTGCTGCCGTGTGAATATGAAGCAATGCTTCTTGAAGGCTGTGTCCACAGCAAGGCTTTAGCCTTTTCGTTTCTTATCATAAACACATGTATTGTATATCGCACCAGATCGTTAGCTGAGGGCGCTTACTAGTTTTCACTG
Organism: Salmo trutta; assembly: GCF_901001165.1. Lineage (NCBI taxonomy): Eukaryota > Metazoa > Chordata > Actinopteri > Salmoniformes > Salmonidae > Salmo > Salmo trutta. Next base: position 15,473,228 of record NC_042968.1, read on the forward strand.
ATCGATAAAGAAACCATAGACATCGACACATAATCAACAGCATGGCTTTCTTCCAGAGCCTTCTATAGCAGGGCCTTGTCTAACAACGGACAGGAAGATTCAATGAAATATTGACTGGGAGCAGTGTTCCTATTGGCTGGGGCCCAGGGCAGGGTCCTTTGGCTGATAAGCATGTGAAGCACATGCTGAATGCCTCCGGCTTGGTCGGAGGCACTAACCACCTCCAACTGGTAAACAAATTGTAAGAAAATCGGCCAGCGAATGAGACACACACACATTTGTTTTACTAACCTTGTTGGGACCTAAAATTGATTTTCATTCAAAATCACACACATAAACACACCAGTGGAGGCTGGTGGGAGGAGCTATAGGAGGACGGGCTCATTGTAATGGCTGGAATGGAATAAATGGAACGGTATCAAACACATCAAACATATGGAAACAGCATGTTTAACTCCGTCCCATTAATACCATTCCAGCCATTACAATGAGCCCGTCCTCCTATAGATCCTCCCACCAGCCTCCACTGACACACACACACACACACACACACACACACACACACACACACACACACACACACACACACACACACACACTATACTGAGTGGGTGTGTAACTAAAGGCTCACCTTGGACTACCAGACGTCCCTGAGCGGTCCTGCGTACACGGGTCCCTGGTTTGTTGGCAGCGCAGACGTAGATGCCAGAGTGCTGCACCCCAACATCTGTGATCATCAGGTTCCCTGTACCCAGCACCTGGATGCCCTCCACACCAATCGGACGGCCATCTGAGGAGAGAGGAGAAGAGAGGAGGAGAGGAAGGGAGGGGAGGAGAGTGGGGAATAGGACAGGAGATTAAATGAGGGAAGTGATAGAGATAGAGAGGAGAGGAGTGAGAGGAGTGAGATAGCAAATTAGCTGAGTTAGCTTAGAATATAACAAAATACACACTTTAAATATACACAAAAAGGCTATAAAAATACAGAGGGAGATAAATTGTTGATTAAACATACTATAATGTACACAAAAGATTAAACGCTGGAGAAGGAGACACTATTTTAGTTCGCCCCATCCGCTGCAAAACACATTTCACAGTAAATATCAGAGCAGTTCTCACAAGTGTGACAGAGCACGTCTTGTGGGAATCACCATATTCAGTAGAAAGGTGGCAAATGAGGCGAGTGTATTGGGCGAGGGCCAAGGCCACGCCGACACAGCCAGTGATGCAGAGGAACTATGTTGCCATGACTCCATTGTGTGTTAGTGTGTGTGATTGTATGTGTGTGTGTGAGGGGGTCTGTTGTACATCCCCAGCCCCGTCCTCCCCACCCCGCTCTGAGAGGCTAGTGACACACACACACACACACACACACACACGTACATGCACATTCACACGCACACACACCAGTTTGATCTCACGGTTTGACAAAGCCCTCTACTGCCTTAGGCACACCATGCTTTAAACTGGGGAAATGCCGTCTGAGCAGGCAGAGCAACACAGATAAGCTAGGCTGCCACTCCCCTCTGTCCCTCCATCAAATACCCTGTCCTGCTCTCCATCTCTTCCTATTACAATGGCCTTATAATGGGGGTAGGACCAACAAAGACATGGCACAGCCGAAGATATTTCAGTCCCTCTCTAACTTTGTAACATCTGCGTCCTGTGTGTCCCGGCTTAGAGTGTTAAAGGGCTGTGCGGGGGACATGGCCGCTATGCTAAAAGCCTGCAGAGAAAGCAGACCGGCCATCCTCCTCACATCTTCAAACAGACAGCTAGCAGACAGCTAGCCAGCCAGCCAGAGACTGGGGCCATATGGCCTGGCCCAGACCTTGTATAGGAGGGCAACACACGTCTCCTCTGCGAGCACTGTGTGCACCTGAGCAGAACCACAACAAGGAAAGGGAGGGTCATTTGGAAACACTCCACAAACCTGGACCTCTACAAGACACTGCACTGTGGGCTGAAGAGAAACACGAGAAGGGAAAAATATGGACAGTACATCCAGAGTTCACGAGAATGACTTCAAACTAAAATATACAAACCTCAGCCCTTTCTGTGTTCTTGTAGCTGCAGCAAACAGCACCAGCAGTGGGCTGTAGGCTACAGGATTTTCAGTAGAACATAGGAACCTATTATTCCGACATATTTACAATCCAATTGAAACAGCCTGGTCAGCTATGAGTTTCTTATCGACTGTAGTAGAAGCTATGGCTAGTACAGTAGAACTTAAACATGCTCCATGGTACTATTAAGTGCAAGCCTCGGGCTCTCAGCCTGACCCTCCCACTCCCAGCCCCAGTCCAGTGTCATAACTAAAGGGACTCAGCTAGGAGTGGTTAAACAACTGTGACCCATATAATGGCCGTTATGACCGATCTACAATAAGCCTGACTCAAGTCGGGCTAGCTGCTGAGTGAACTGTAAAATCAACAGAGTTGGACACAGTTTACAGTTCCTCCATGGCTACCTCTTATCTCTCCAGACACACTCTCGCTCACAGAAACTTGTTCTCTCTCTCGCTTTCTATCTGTGTGTGTGTGTGTGTGCTGTCTGAATGGATGCAGCTATCTCTATGTCAGTCTGTAATGTAGTTAGTGTCAAAGCAGGCAGAGAGCCAGCAAAAAGTAGCCCAGAGAGCACCAGTGCTGATGAATGAAAAGCTCCAAACAAACTCTGGCATTAAGGAATGACTGATGTGAATCTATTAAATTCATTATCCAGCTTACTCCCTGTAATCTAATACACTGAAACCCAGAGGCGTCATGCCCACAAGGAGACATGCCCCCTCAGATTTTTCCTGTGTTTACATTTTTCAGATGTTAAATGAATAACTTAATTTTTAAGCCCCTGCTTTATCACCATTATTTATAAAAAAGATCTGTTAGCAGTATTTTGCAGAGGGGACATACTGACTATCACCCCCCCATTCTACCCAGATGCACCACAGAGCAAAAATATGCTACGTCAGCGGAGGAGAGAGAGTGTCGAGTGACACACACAGTGTATGATTTGATTTTAACTGCCGGTGATGTGCAGGACTCGCAGGAGGAATGTTTGTAAATGAATTTGATCAAGCTATGTAGCATATTGATTCCTTTTTGATTAATAAATAAAACAAAAAATGTTGTTGTTTCTCTGTAACACTAGTCACCTAGCAATTTTATGAAGTTGGCTTTAGCTAGCCCAGATAGGTTTCCAATCTCCCAACCTCATAATTAGCTACCGAGTCATTTCAGGCTATAAATCAAGATAGAGTAGCTTGCCTAACTATCTCTGCTGGCATGCCTGCAGACAAGATTGCTAGACTTTAGAAAATACTAAAATAGCTTTAATTCTTAGGTTATTGTACTCTATACCGGTGTGGCAGTTGTAGTAAACTTCTAAGGCATAAAAGTTCTTAAAGCTGCAATATGTAACTGACCAAATACCAGGAATACGACTTTCCTGAACTGGATCCTTCGTTCTCACATCCAAGGTGAATTGAACTTATCCCAGAGGCTGCTCCAATACGCCGCCGGTGGAGAGAGGTATTCGGAGTGGACTTCTAGTCCGACTCAGGAGGCGTGCACGCCATCCACCGCTTCTGAGTATATTACTCGCTAATGTTCAGTCTCTGGACTATAAAGTAGACGAGCTCAGGGTGAGGATCTCCTTCCAGAGATACATCAGGGACTGTAACATACTCTGAATCATGGCTCTCTCCGGTTATACTGTCCCCGTTCTTAAAGGTGCCCTGTGCAACTGGGTCCTGGACTTCCAAACGGGCCACCCCCAGATGGTGAAGGTAGGATACAACACCTCCACTTTGCTGATCCTCAACACAGGGGCCCCACAAGGGTGCATGCTCAGCCCCCTCCTGTACTCCCTGTTCACCCATGACTGCGTGACCATGCACACCTCCAACTCAATCATCAAGTTTGCAGACGACACAACAGTAGTAAGCCTGATTACCAACAATGACAAGACAACCTACAGGGAGGAGGTGAGGGCCCTGGCGGAGGGGTGCCAGGAAAATAACCTCTCCCTCAATGTCAACAAAATGAAGGAGCTGATCGTGGACATCAGGAAACAGCAGAGGGAGCATGCTCCTATTCACATTGACAGTGGAGAAGGTAAAAATCTTTAAGTTAGTCGGCGTACACATCACTGACAATCTGAAATGGTCCACCCTCACAGACAGTGTGGTGAAGAAGGCGCAACAGCGCCTCTTCAACCTCAGGAGGCTGAACAAATTTGGCTTGGCCCCTAAGACCCTCACAAACTTTTATAGATGCAAAATTGAGAGCATCCTGTCGGGCTGTATCACTGCCTGGTATGGCAACTGCACCGCCAGCAACCACAGGGCTCTCCAGAGGGTGGTGCGGTCTGCTCAATGCATCACCGAGGGCACACTGCCTGCCTTCCAGGACACCTACAGCACCCGATGTCACAGGAAGGCCAAAAAGACCATTAAGGACATCAACCATCCAAGCCATGGCCTGTTCACCTCACTATCATCCAGAAGGTGAGATCAGTACAGGTGCATCAAAGCTGGGATTGAGAGACTAAAAAACAGCTTCTATCTCAAGGCCATCAGACTATGAAATAGCCATCACTAGCCGGCCACCACTCGGTTACTCAACCCCACACCTTTGAGGCTGCTGCCCTACAGTCTGTACATAGACATGGAATCACTGGTCACTTTAATAATGGAACACTAGTCATTTTATGTTTACATACTGATGTTACATACTGCTTTACTCATTTCATATGTATATACTGGATTCTACTGGATTTTAATCAATGCCACTCCGACATTGCTCGTCCTAATATTTATATATTTCTTAATTCAATTCTTTAATTTTAGATTTGTGTGTATTATTGTGAATTGCTAGATATTACTGCCCTGTTGGAGCTAGGAACACAAGCCTTTCGCTACACCCACAATAACATCTGCTAAATATGTGTATGTGACCAATACAATTTAATTTGATTTTATATATTTTTTTTTTTACATAAAATTAGGCATAATGATTATTGGTCTAGATTGCAGGAAAAAGCTGTTTCAGGTGTTTGAAAAATGCAAAATTCTCAAACTATACCACCCCCTGCATCTTCACATACTCTGTGCCTCCCTCTAAAATAATGGTTGCATGACGCCCCTGCTGAAATCCCATCCTGTCAACATTTAATTACAGCAACATCGTGCAAGGCAATATCCACAATCTGATTATGGCTCCTCTCTGGTTGGGGAGGGGCTGCAATTTACATATTGAACAGCAAATCAGATTGGATAATAGCTTTGAAAAACAAATATCAGATTGCAAAATTTGTAGCGGCAGAGTTTGAGTGATAGCCAAGAGGAACGTGTGAAGTGGAGGGGACTGAATCCTGCCTGGGCTCAACACCTCTAAGCAATCACGGTGGATCTCCCACCGTGTGTCACTTACTCACTTTAGAGGTTCATCTCTACCAGGAGAGTAAAGATTGTGTTTAGCCCCCATAGACTCATATAGGCTGCAATCCCCTGCTTCATGTGTACATAAGATGAATGTTCTATTAGACGTTACATAAAGGAACATACTACACGTATGTACACAATGCAGAGACGAGTTAACCCAGACACACATACATACATGCGCACTTCCGCAAACACACAAACATCAACGCACACGCACGTCCACACGACTGCACGTGCGTACAAAAACACACACAAATACCCACTGGACAGCAGTAGCCTACTTAATCACTGTGCTGTACCACATTAGAAGCAGTCACTGAACACTACTTTTTTCCTCCATTCGTTTATATCAAGGTCAGCAAGATAATGTCTGGTAAATAGGCTTTCAACATTCCAAATCATTTGGAACCATCTGGGAAACAATGGGCTCCGTGCACGCTGTGAAGGCAGCATACCATGACCAATTTCACACACAAAGCCGCTGTATCTTAATGTATCAAAATGTCCCGTTTAACAGAATGTCCTCTTCAATCTCTATATTTTGCCTCTGTGCTTTAAATAAATGTATATATAATTCAGCTTTACTACTGCGGTGACATGTTTTTCTATCAGCTGCAGTAGTGATGTACTTCAAGTTGGGTTTCGGGTGATTGCAAACTAGACAAGCAATCTAACACGGAACCTTATGGAAGATAGAAGGGTTCTATAGCCCTTAAGGCCTGAGAGGCAGTGGGGTTTAACCCCTGTTCAGCACCCTGAAGGCTGCAGCTTTGATTGGATGTAAAAGAGAAAGCGGGGTTTTGGTCTTACCGAGCCTGCTCCATGACACGATGGGGCGGGGATATCCTGTGGCAACACATTCCAAGATGGCCGTCTGGTGAACGGTGAGAGTGAGGTTTTCAGGACCCACGAGGATCATGGGCTCTTTGTAAACAGAAGACTGGGAGACTGGGGGAGAAGAGAGTGACGCAAGCGTGAGCATGCAAGAGCTTTACGGATTGCAACATTTAATTGGATTTCACCGTTCTGCATCATCTTGGCGGTGACGCTGTGTGAGATGATGCATGGCCACATATTTGTGCGGTGGGTGGGTATCCAGGGAGGTGTGTATGTGTGTGCATATATATGTATGTATGTATGTATGTATGAGTATTGAGACCTGAGACGGTGAGGAGAGCCCCGGCACTGTGCTTTACTCCTGCACTGTTGTGGGCCACACAGCAGAACACACCCCCATCCTCCTGACGCAGACCTGTGATCTGCAGGACACCAGTGGGGAGCAGGGTATACCTGACAGAGAGAAGGAATGGGAGGAGGGAGGGAGAGAGAGAGAGAGGGTAGGGAGGGCAGAGGGAGAAAGTGAAAGAGAGAGAGGGAGGGGGGAGAAGAGAGAGATAGAGGGAGAGAAAAAGATAGAGAATCAAGGGAGTAGATCGTTTGCTTGATTAAGTGTGTTTACACATGCAACGTAAACTCAATTTCAAACAGCTAGACAGACACAAGGGACACTGGATTCCAGGGGGTGTTGAGCTGAGCTGAGTGAGGTTTGGCTGGGTAACAGGTAAGTGAAGGTTGTGAAGCTGCTACAGCGAATTTGTTAACAGCCAGAGTTCTGTGTGCAGGTACAGTAGACCTACAGTAGTTGGTAGGCACAGCTGAGGTGATTAACACAGAGGAACCCTACTTTACTGTACCTCTCATCCTTCGTGTCCACGGAGCGGCCATCTTTCTCCCAGCTGATGGCAGGCTCAGGCAGGCCGTGAATCTGGCACTGGAACCGCCCCATGCCCGCCTCCTCCGCACGCACCGACCGCGGCTGGACATGGAACTCCGCCATCGCTGGAGAGAAAGGGGAGATGCAGCGGTCAATTCAATGTTTGAAAACCTACGCAATGTTGTTTTTTTCAGAGCGTCTTTCGTATAGGAACACAGTAAATATTACTGCCATGTACAGTACCAGCGTACTAGTGTCCTAAACTCAGTGGCACAGCAACCCAGTTAATCAACCAATTACCAGGGAGGTATTACCTACAGTTTATTAGTCTTTTTATACCCATTCCCGCACTGGAAGGCAATTAACTTGTTGACAAAAAAAAAGATTTAAAAAAAGTAAATAATGGCTCCATCTTTCAATGGATTGACTCATAATCCAGTGGCTTTATCTAAAGCAACACTGGGCGGCTCTTAACCTTGAGCAGACGCAATGCAATAATATGAACCAAATGAGTAGCCGAGACTGCAGTCTGACCAGGGCAGGGAGCTGCCATGTGACTAGGAAATTACCTGCGTTCTGCTGTGCAGGAAACCCTAGTGATCATTACCCCTAGTTCCAGGGGAAAGCCTGTGCTTGGATAATCTGGCCCTCATCAGTGACACAGTAAATGAGAGGCTCCTAGATAGCATAGCATAGGATATGAGACGAAGCTAACAAACACAGCTGGGCTCAGAGACAGAGAGAGAGAGACAACAGCTCCATGGGTAAAGAGTAAACACTGAACCACTGTAGTGAGTGCTCCATCAGGTGGGGAGAGACATTTATATACATACAATAGGGTTCTGGGGGAGAGTAATGACAGTGTGAGTGGCCAGGCCAGGGCTGCAGATGTACTGTAGTGCTGTGGCCAAACGACAGACAGTCAGCCAGCCAGACAGTCAGCCAGGTCCAGGCAGGCAACTCACTTCCTAAACTAGATAAATTAAGTCCAATTAGCACCCTTACTGTGCCCAGTGATTAACCAGTATGGTCAAATAGAGGAAAGGGGCAAGTGGGAGAGGACAGTGATGTAGTGAAGGAAGGAGCCAGGTAGGAGAGGACAGTGGTGTAGGGGAGGAAGGGGCCAGGTGGATAGAGGACAGTGATGTAGGGGAGGAAGGGGCCAGGTGGGAGAGGACAGTGGTGTAGGGGAGGAAGGGGCCAGGTAGGAGAGGACAGTGGTGTAGGGGAGGAAGGGGCCAGGTAGGAGAGGACAGTGATGTAGGGGAGGAAGGGGCCAGGTGGGAGAGGACAGTGGTGTAGGGGAGGAAGGGGCCAGGTAGGAGAGGACAGTGGTGTAGGGGAGGAAGGGGCCAGGTGGAAAAGAGGACAGTGGTGTAGGGGAGGAAGGGGCCAGGTGGGAGAGGACAGTGGTGTAGGGAAGGAAGGGGCCAGGTGGGAGAGGACAGTGATGTAGGGGAGGAAGGGGCCAGGTGGGAGAGGACAGTGATGTAGGGGAGGAAGGGGCCAGGTGGGAGAGGACAGTGGTGTAGGGGAGGAAGGGGCCAGGTGGGAGAGGACAGTGGTGTAGGGGAGGAAGGGGCCAGGTGGGAGAGGACAGTGGTGTAGGGGAGGAAGGGGCCAGGTGGGAGAGGACAGTGGTGTAGGGGAGGAAGGGGCCAGGTGGGAGAGGACAGTGGTGTAGGGGAGGAAGGGGCCAGGTGGGAGAGGACAGTGGTGTAGGGGAGGAAGGGGCCAGGTGGGAGAGGACAGTGGTGTAGGGAAGGAAGGGGCCAGGTGGGAGAGGACAGTGATGTAGGGGAGGAAGGGGCCAGGTGGGAGAGGACAGTGATGTAGGGGAGGAAGGGGCCAGGTGGGAGAGGACAGTGGTGTAGGGGAGGAAGGGGCCAGGTGGGAGAGGACAGTGGTGTAGGGGAGGAAGGGGCCAGGTGGAAGAGGACAGTGGTGTAGGGGAGGAAGGGGCCAGGTGGGAGAGGACAGGGATTTAGGGGAGGAAGGGGCCAGGTGGATAGAGGACAGTGATGTAGGGGAGGAAGGGGCCAGGTGGAAGAGGACAGTGATGTAGGGGAGGAAGGGGCCAGGTGGATAGAGGACAGTGATGTAGGGGAGGAAGGGGCCAGGTGGGAGAGGACAGTGATGTAGGGGAGGAAGGGGCCAGGTGGAAGAGGACAGTGGTGTAGGGGAGGAAGGGGCCAGGTGGGAGAGGACAGGGATTTAGGGGAGGAAGGGGCCAGGTGGGAGAGGACAGTGGTGTAGGGGAGGAAGGGGCCAGGTGGGAGAGGACAGTGGTGTAGGGGAGGAAGGGGCCAGGTGGGAGAGGACAGTGGTGTAGGGGAGGAAGGGGCCAGGTGGGAGAGGACAGTGGTGTAGGGGAGGAAGGGGCCAGGTGGGAGAGGACAGTGGTGTAGGGGAGGAAGGGGCCAGGTGGGAGAGGACAGTGGTGTAGGGGAGGAAGGGGCCAGGTGGGAGAGGACAGTGATGTAGGGGAGGAAGGGGCCAGGTGGGAGAGGACAGTGATGTAGGGGAGGAAGGGGCCAGGTGGGAGAGGACAGTGATGTAGGGGAGGAAGGGGCCAGGTGGGAGAGGACAGTGGTGTAGGGGAGGAAGGGGCCAGGTGGATAGAGGACAGTGATGTAGGGGAGGAAGGGGCCAGGTGGGAGAGGACAGTGGTGTAGGGGAGGAAGGGGCCAGGTGGGAGAGGACAGTGATGTAGGGAAGGAAGGGGCCAGGTGGGAGAGGACAGTGGTGTAGGGAAGGAAGGGGCCAGGTGGAAGAGGACAGTGATGTAGGGGAGGAAGGGGCCAGGTGGGAGAGGACAGTGATATAGGGGAGGAAGGGGCATTTGAAATAATTCTATAATTTCACAAAATGTAGCCTAGGCTAACAGCAGACTAGGCTAACAGCAGACTAGGCTAACAGCAAACTAGGCTAACAGCAGCAGTGAAAGAGAAGTTTTCTGGTGAGTGCTTTGCATTGATCTGTGTCAGTCTTGTGGACCGCCCCTACGGAGCTGTGAGGGGAACGGCACCTCCGTACCTTCAGGCTCTGATCAGTCCCTACACCCAAACAAGGGCACTGCCTTCATCCACCTCTGGCCTGCTGGCCCCCCTATCTCTGCGGAAGCACAGTTCCCGCTCAGCCCAGTCAAAACTGTTCGCTGCTCTGGCACCCCAATGGTGGAACAAGCTCCCTCACGACGCCAGGACAGCGGAGTCAATCACCACCTTCCGGACACACCTGAAACCCCACCTCTTTAAGGAATACCTGGGATAGGATAAAGTAATCCTTCTACCCCCCCCCCCAAAAAAGATATAGATGCACTATTGTAAAGTGGTTGTTCCACTAGATATCATAAGGTGAATGCACCAATTTGTAAGTCGCTCTGGATAAGAGCGTCTGCTAAATGACGTAAATGTAAATGTAAATGTAGGTTAATCGCTGTTTGAATGGGGGGGAAATAGCATACCATTGTCAGGGCTAAATGAGCTATGATAGTAAAATGCCTTTTCATGGAAAACGCAACCCATAACCCATTGCCCATGAGAGACAACATTAGCTTAAAGATAAAACAATCACTTTGTGCGTTATCAGGACTGTAGACTACATTTACAGTGTGCAACTGTAAACAATGTAACTGTCAAAGCCACATGAGGTCTGAAACAGCAGTAGCTGAATGTGACGTACATAAATTCTAACGTTTGTTGTTTTATTCAATTAAGCATTTCAGACGTAATGTGTGTGACAATGTAACATGGACAATTACATTTAATTTAGACAAATCTTTTTAATTGTTAAAATACGCAACCCAAAAAATCTCAATTTTTTTTTGAAAACTAACTCCATTCACATATCCAGATATTCGATGAACCGTGCTCATCCCTAATGTAGGGTAGACGCTACTCACATGGACATAGGAGAATAGTATGAAAAGTGACGCATATAATGTATAGCCTAGATTGCATCATGTAGGATCCACTCCAATTCCATCTGATTGGATGATTATACAGCGATGCCATATCATATAATGTGGCCTACCGTATAGTGCTTTCAAAGATGCTACAGGGTGAGATTCAACAGCAAAACCTTTGAAGGTCTCCTGTGTCATCACACGCTTCAAAGACCCCAATACAACCTTGCTTAATGGAACTGACAGTCCAGTCTAGCTCACTCCAATTGTTAACACATAACACACACACAGCCACAGTGAATGTGTTGATCTCCATAGGTGTAAATTGACATTTGGGGCGATCTCACTTCATACATGTAAAATAATAGAACAGACTGCAGGTTTATGCTTCAAACAATATAATCTCTGGAAGAGAACATAATCTCTGGAAGAGAACATAATCTCTGGAAGAGAACATAATCTCTGGAAGAGAACATAATCTCTGGCATAATCTCTGGAAGAGAACATAATCTCTGGAAGAGAACATAATCTCTGGAAGAGAACATAATCTCTGGAAGAGAACATAATCTCTGGAAGAGAACATAATCTCTGGAAGAGAACATGGCAGGATCCACAAAAACACTTGCTCAGTTACATCCATAATGTGTTTTTCCACTTTCGCCAGCTGCATTTCACATATCAGCTCCCTGTGGAACAAAGCAGTGATGTGGGCTTGGTGCTGTGATGTGGGGGTGGGGCACGCAACACAAACTCAATTAGAGAGAGGCCTGTCTTTTTCCTCAGCTCTTCCACCATCTTCAAGACAAGTGCACTTATTTAAATGTCGACTGTAATTAACTTGGGCCAAGCAGGACTTATCTGCACACTCTTAGCATGACAAGAGGCCTAGACCCCTTCCTCTGTTCTTTTCCAACTGGTAAATGTATTTAAGCTAAGCTGGAACCCCGCGCGGCTCTACGGATCCTACAGAAAGCTCGCTACGTCCGGAGCGGATCGGCATTCACACAGTCGTTTTGGTAGCGTGTTGTTTTTGTTAGCCCCAATTCCCCGAAAAACAAAGGCGAAGGGAGGGAGTTAGTAAAAAGAGAAATAAGTCCCAACTGAAATGAGGCCTAGAGAGGGACAAACATGTCACATTGATGGCCTTCTGGAAACGTGTAGGACTGAGGAAGAAGATGAAGATGTGCTGAAACGTTGCTGGAGCACTGTAAGCCTGTGCTGCACCGCGTCGTCAATTAACATTCAATAAGTTGCGTTTCAGTCTAAGCTCTAATGAGAAACGCTGCATTCCCTGTCAAGACTTGACCCTAAAGTCTCCAAATGGATGTATAGACACCACCGTTCTGATTAAAACATTTTACCAAGCTCATTTAGAATTCCTCCAACCCTGACTGCTTGCTCTTCAGAGGTTACATACAATAAAGAACAGGAAGAAATAAAGCTTCTGTAAAGCCCTACACATACTTTCAGTAGCCTAATATTTCTTAATTACTACCAGCACTAGAATGCTATGATTACTTTGCCTCTGACACTCTTACCCAGCCTGACAAATCTACTGTTCAGGCGGCCAACGTCGGTTTTGTTTTCCCAGACACACTATACATTTAAACAGCTCATTTTTAACTCAGGCATTTTAGGATTATTGCCTCTCTCAAGGACCCAACTATAATATCCCCATCTGAGACTAGCAACCTTGTGTGGCCACAAAGAAACGTGCCTAACCTACTCCAAACAGCGATCTTCCTGGTCAATATTCGTGGGTATATAAAAAAAACATTGAACACAATCATGGTACCAATAATTGCTTTTATTTCATCAGATGTATGTCCTTGAACCAATTACTTTAAAACCACACACAGACGAAGATAAAAGGATCATTTCGTTGCTAATGGCAGCCTGCAGTACCTTGGTCACCCTTCAATTTAAGCTACTCCATGAGAGGGGGCAGCACTGAGCTAGCCTGCAACGTCACCTTCTAGAGTAGCTCAAACCGCGCATGCAATGTTTGCAAAAACTCCCTCACGTAGCAAGATGGTGACGCGCTGAAATGACACTTCCTGATCTTTAAATGCGCCACTGAGCATTCTCATAGGAAACAATGGGGTGAGGTCATCGATGGCTTCGTCCATATTTGAGAATCCAGTCCCAGTGACAGGCTCTGGGATGAAAACACTGTCCCTGTGGCTCTAACTTAAAATGACCATATCCAGCAGCACAGCTCTGAGCAGAGCCCCTCATTTACTGTAACTAGTATACCCTATATCATAATAATCAAATCAAAATCAAATGTCATTTGTCACATGCTTCGTAAACAACAGGTGGAGACTAACATTGAAATGCTTACTTACAGGCCCTTCCCACAAATGCAGAGTGAAAAAAAAAAAAATAATAGAACAATTATTACACGAGGAACAAATACACAATGAGTAACGATAACTTGGCTATTAAAAGTTGGTTATTATATAAATATATGCAGTGGCCACTGTAATCTAGAGCACTATCGGACTGTACGAGTGTCAGCAGAGGCTCCTGGGTAGAACATTGATTTGAGGGGAGCCTGGAGGCAGTGTGGAGGTGGTGATGCATATAGGTAGCTGTATTGGAACAGTCAGCCTAGGGAGCTTAGTGAACAGAACACCATCTACAGAAACAGAGAGAGAGGACTGAGCACATCACTGATGTGATTAAAGCAGCTCCCTTTCTTTTCACACATGTATACACAAGCAAGTACGCACGCATACACCGATTACACGCTGCTGTTTGTGCGCAGCCCATGGCCAACGCTGTCACAGGCACACAGAGGACACCGAGGCAAAAAGAGAGTGGGCAAAGAAAACAAAGAGAAAAAAAAGAGGGACGATCAACTCCTTAAAGAGCTTTCTTTCTGTTGCGTCTGTGCCAAGTAGTCATCATGTCTCCTGATCTGGCTGTTGTCCCCCCCCCCCCCCCCCCCCCCTTCCCAGAGGCTCCCTGCCCTCAACCCTCATGCATAAAACATGGTGAGGCTGCACATAGTGAGAGAGAGAGAGGCCCACACCTCCGCTCTGCTCCACACCCCCCGCTGCCATCACAGGAACACAGCCTGCTACAAATCCACAGTGACACACACACACACAGCCCGGCCACACAGAAACACATAGACGAGAGAAACATACAGTATTTATACACAACAGAAACACATAGACGAGAGAAACATACAGTATTTATACACAACAGCACAGCACTGCTAGGAGGCTTAGTATAAACGTGGCTATGTAAAACGCAAACACACACACACACGCGGGTTGATCCGTGATAAGTCAGCATGGCAGAAGGTAGGCAGTAGTGGCTCTCCAGTCAGCAGTAGACTTGTTTTTATAACCATTTTTATGATTCCTCATAGAGTGTCACTCTGGCAAGTGTTCAGAAACCCTAAGACATTATAACAGATCGTCCGTTCCCAGCACGGAGCCACAGCGTAAATGAAGCAGATCTAATTACGGGGATAGAAGGCTGAGAGAGGACAGAGATCCATCCATTAAGGAGTGCAGGGGGAGAGGAACGTGATGCTTGGATGCAGCTGGTTTCACAATGACAATCACCACAGGAGTGTGAACATTGAGAAAGTGACATGGAGAAGAAATCAGCGAGCTCCCACAGACCCTGTAATAGGACACAGTTGCAGAGTGGGTCAAACCTCTCATTTTATCTCAGCCAGGCAGGGACTCCCCTCGCCCCTTAGATTCCTGGAAGAGCCCAAAGGGCTTTTTAAGGCGTTCCACGAAATACCACAAAACCTGCTCAATGTAAAATGTGATCCACCAATTTCACACGGACTGATGGACACAGAGTCTGATACAGACGAACAGACAGACAGTCAATAATGGAAAAAGCCAAGATGAAGAGAGCTCTTGGGCTTGATTTGATTTAACAGACAAAACACATACGTTGGATGCATGTGACAACTACCTGGACAGTAAAATATAAAATTCCACCTATAAGGCACTTCACGGGTTACACACTGTCTCTGTGATGTACAGTACCAGTCAAAAGTTTGGACACACCTACTCATTTTTACTATTTTCTACATTGTAGAATAATAGTGAAGACATCAAAACTATGAAATAACACATATGGAATCATGTAGTAACCAAAAAAGTACTAAACAAATCAAAATATATGTTATATATTTTACATAATATATATTTGAGATTCTTCAAAGTAGCCACCCTTTGCCTTTATGACAGCTTTGCACGCTCTTGGCATTCTCTCAACCAGCTTCAACCCGTTAATTGGAATGCATTTCAATTAACATGTGTGCCTTTGTCACGTCCTGACCAGTATAGGGGTTATTTGTTATTGTAGTTTGGTCAGGACGTAGCAGGGGGTGTTTGTTTTATGTGGTTTAGGGTGTGTTTTGTGTATGTGTTTAGGTAGAGGGGTATTTGATTTATTAGTCCGGGGTTTGTTAGTCATTGTTCTATGTTAGTATATTTCTATGTTCTATCTAGTCTTTTGTAGTTCTATGTTTAGTTAATTGGGGTTGGACCTTCAATTGGAGGCAGCTGGTTATTGTTGCCTCTGATTGAGGGTCCTATATTTAGGAGTTTGTTTTTCATGGGTTTTTGTGGGAGATTGTTCTTGTTTTGCGGTTTTGCCTGACAAGACTGTCAAGTTCGTTTTTGTTTTGTATACGTTGTATGTGTTTCCCTTCTTCACCAAAATAAAAAGAAGATGAGTGTACATTTTCCCGCTGCGTCTTGGTCTCTACCCTACGACACCCGTGACAGCCTTGTTAAAAGTTAATTTGTGAAATTTCTTTCCTTCTTAGTGCATTTGAGCCAATCAGTTGTGTTGTGACAAGGTAGGGGTGGTATACAGAAGATGGCGCTATTTGGTAAAAGACCAAGTCTATATTATGGCAAGAACAGCTCAAATAAGTAAAGAGAAACGACAGTCTATCATTACTTTAAGACATGAAGGTCAGTCAATCCGGAACATTTAAAGTTTCTTCAAGATCGGTCGCAAAAACCATCAAGCGCTATGATGAAACTGGCTCTCATGAGGACCGCCACAGGAAAGGAAGACCCAGAGTTACCTCTGCTGCAGAGGATAAGCTCATTAGAGTTACCAGCCTCAGAAATTGCAGCCCAAATAAATGCTTCACAGAGTTCAAGTAACAGACACATCTCAACATCAACTGTTCAGAGGAGACTGCGTGAATCAGGCCTTCATGGTCGAATTGCTGCAAAGAAACCACTACTAAAGGACACCAATAAGAAGAAGAGACTTGCTTGGGCCAAGAAACACGAGCAATGGACATTAGACCGGTGTAAATCTGTCCTTTGGTCTGATGAGTCCAAATTTTAGATTTTTGGTTCCACTGTGAAGCATGGAGGAGGAGGTGTGATGTGGGGGTGCATTGCTGGTGACACTGTAAGTGATTTATTTATAATTCAAGGCACACTTCACCAGCATGGCTACCACAGCATTCTGCAGCGATACGCCATCCCATCTGGTTTGCGCTAAGCGGGACTATCATATGTTTTTCAACAGGACAATATCCCAACACACCTCCAGGCTGTGTAAGGGCTATTTGACCAAGAAGGAGAGTGATGGAGTGCTGCATCAGATGACCTGGCCTCCACAATCCCCCGACCTCAACCCAATTGAGATGGTTTGGGATGAGTTGGACCGCAGAGTGAAGGAAAAGCAACCAACAAGTACTCAGCATATGTGGGAACTTCAAGACTGTTGGAAACGCATTCCAGGTGAAGCTGGTTGAGATAATGCCAAGAGTGTGCAAAGCTGTCATCAAGGCAAAATGGCAAAACTTATAAAATACATTTTGATTTGTTTTACACTTTTTTTGGTTACTACATGATTCTATATGTTATTTCATAGTTTTGATGTCTTCACTGTGTCCAAACTTTTGACTGGTAGTATATGTTTCCCCTGGATTGGATGGGATGAGCCGTCCTGATTTATTGATATGACAGAGTAAACGGTGCCAGAAGAGAGACACGTCGCTCCCCAGCACTCTCAAACCTCCAGCCTTCCAAGTTGTGAGGCTCCATTTAACTCCCATGTTATAATGTTATTGCCCCCCAACTCTCCCCACCTACCACCCCCGCCTCCGCCTTCCATCCATTCCACCCCCACCACCTCAAACCCTCTGGGCTCCCTCAGGCTCATGGGATCATCAGGCAGGGAGGGCACACGTTGTTCTAGCAATAAAACCTCTTGCTCCTCTCCTCTCCTCTCCTCCCAGTAAACCAGTATAATGGTAATGGTGGCCATAAATCATGCAGATGGTATATGATGCAATTCCAGCGTGGAGAGTCACCGCTTCAACATCCTTTAAATAGGCAACCTGAAAGACCATTTTCAGCACAGGAACCCTAAAGATAGCATTTTAATGCAGATGTGCTGTTTTATTGGCCCTAGACCCTCCTACCCTCCACCCACCCTGGCCGCCACACCCCTGTGATTACTCTGCTGGTCTGTGGCGCGTGTTGATCTCACCGGGGGGGGGGCTTGTATTGATGCTCTATACTGTACTTCTCCTGGTACCGCACCCATTTTCTTCTTTTAACGCATTAGCCCATAAAAAGTGGGACACGGCAGCTTTTGCATAAGCACACACATCACTCACCCTCACTGTCTCAGGGCAGCCAGGCTCCTCCCACACACTTTGCAGTAGATGACAGGCTGGAGACACGCAGCGTAGAGTACACGCACGCACGCACGCACACACACACACACACACACACACACACACACACACACACACACACACACACACACACACACACACACACACACACACACACACACACACCTATCTCAGTACAAAGGTGCTGTCTGCATCTCATTCCAGGGTGCTGTACTTATCTAAGACTGGGCCCTCTGATACTGACAGTCACCATGGTAATTAGTTTGTTGTCTTCCTGGCTAGAAGGAGATTGACTCTGTGTTTTTCTCATCCTGTCAGTCTACGGTACAGGGCCAATGTGAGTCACTGTCACCTCTGTCATTCAGATCAAGTACAACCCAGTTTTTCAGCTCAAGTAAAACCCATTTCCCTATAACATCTGTAATGTGTTTTACAATTGGATTTGGTTCCTCGCTGTATGTGGCTTGTCTGAACCGTGCTTCCTCTAGCCTCTTGATGGTGATGTACCTTATTGAGAGGCGCTGTCTGTCCTAAATACAGTTATATTGATGGATTTGCTGGAGCGGGCGCAGTGCACACTATGCTAAATAAAGTTAGATGGATGGGTGTCATTAAACCTGTCACACATGGACACGCTGCAGGTAGCAGCAACGTCAGATACACTCACTACTGATCTATGGCAGGGCCACAAAAACACACCACATCTCCTCCCATAGACTCACTACTGATCTATGGCAGGGCCACCAAAACACACCAGATCTCCTCCCATAGACTCACTACTGATCTATGGCAGGGCCACCAAAACACACCAGATCTCCTCCCATAGACTCACTACTGATCTATGGCAGGGCCACCAAAACACACCAGATCTCCTCCCATAGACTCACTACTGATCTATAGCAGGGCCACCAAAACACACCAGATCTCCTCCCATAGACTCACTACTGATCTATAGCAGGGCCACCAAAACACACCAGATCTCCTCCCATAGACTCACTACTGATCTATGGCAGGGCCACCAAAACACACCAGATCTCCTCCCATAGACTCACTACTGATGTACGGCAGGGCCACCAAAACACACCAGATCTCCCATAGACTCACTACTGATCTATGGCAGGGCCACCAAAACACACTAGATCTCCTCCCATAGACTCACTACTGATCTATGGCAGGGCAACCAAAACACACCAGATCTCCTCCCATAGACTCACTACTGATCTATGGCAGGGCCACCAAAACACACCAGATCTCCTCCCATAGACTCACTACTGATCTATGGCAGGGCCACCAAAACACACCAGATCTCCTCCCATAGACTCACTACTGATCTATAGCAGGGCCACCAAAACACACCAGATCTCCTCCCATAGACTCACTACTGATCTATAGCAGGGCCACCAAAACACACCAGATCTCCTCCCATAGACTCACTACTGATCTATAGCAGGGCCACCAAAACACACCAGATCTCCTCCCATAGACTCACTACTGATCTATGGCAGGGCCACCAAAACACACCAGATCTCCTCCCATAGACTCACTACTGATGTACGGCAGGGCAACCAAAACACACCAGATCTCCCATAGACTCACTACTGATCTATGGCAGGGCCACCAAAACACACTAGATCTCCTCCCATAGACTCACTACTGATCTATGGCAGGACCAAGAAAAAACACACCAGATCTCCTCCCATAGACTCACTACTGATCTATGGCAGGGCCACCAAAACACACCAGATCTCCTCCCATAGACTCACTACTGATCTATGGCAGGGCCACCAAAACACACCAGATCTCCTCCCATAGACTCACTACTGATCTATAGCAGGGCCACCAAAACACACCAGATCTCCTCCCATAGACTCACTACTGATCTATAGCAGGGCCACCAAAACACACCAGATCTCCTCCCATAGACTCACTACTGATCTATGGCAGGGCCACCAAAACACACCAGATCTCCTCCCATAGACTCACTACTGATCTATAGCAGGGCCACCAAAACACACCAGATCTCCTCCCATAGACTCACTACTGATCTATGGCAGGACAACCAAAACACACCAGATCTCCTCCCATAGACTCACTACTGATCTATGGCAGGGCCACCAAAACACACCAGATCTCCTCCCATAGACTCACTACTGATGTACGGCAGGGCCACCAAAACACACCAGATCTCCTCCCATAGACTCACTACTGATGTACGGCAGGGCAACCAAAACACACCAGATCTCCTCCCATAGACTCACTACTGATGTACGGCAGGGCCACCAAAACAAGTTAGGTTGGAAGTTAGGTTGAAAATACTGTATCCTTGAAAACCAGAAACGTCCATTTTCTAACCACCCCACGGAGATTGCTCACTACATTATCTGCCACCCAGGAACAAAGAGTGGTGCGACTCTGGGCCCCACAGCAGCCCTGACCCCAACCCTAAGAGAAGAGGAGACCCTTCTCTCTCTCTCTCTCTCTCTCTCTCTCTCTCTAGCTCTGTCTCTCTCTCTCCCTACCTCTTTCTCTCTCTCTCTCTCTCTCTCTCTCTCTCTCTCTCCCTACCTCTCTCTCTCTCTCTCTCTAGCTCTGCCTCTCTCTCTCCCTACCTCTTTTTCTCTATCTCTCTCTCCTAACACTGAGCCTCTCAACATACATAAGCATGGAGGCCTAATTAAAGTGGGGCCCATTAAAACATAACAGATGGTGAAAATTAAGAGATTATTTAAATGACTGCGACAGAAAGGACAGGGGAGGGGAGGAGGGAAGCGAGGGAGGTAGAAAATAAGAAAAAAAGAAGGCGGGCGCAAGCAAAGTCACATACCATTACAAATGAATTAGCAGCGTTTTTCCACTGTTGATGCAGTCATTGTTCATATTTTGTGCACACAAAATAACATCATTAGTAGATGTTTACGGGCACTTTGGCGCAAAATCCAACAAAGGCGAGCCTTGACGTGCGATAATTTAAAAAAAAAACAGAGAGGGCCGTTTGTTTTAATAATTGACTGGCCAGAGATATGCACGCTCATTAAGTCACTTCAATCACTGTCGTTAATAATCACACAGAGCACATATGAGTGGCAGTGACAAACATGCTTCGAGCGGGGCCTCCCTCACCGTGGCCCAGCTCTCGCTGTGTGTGTATGTTTGTGTGTGTGTGTGTGGCAACAGGAGCCCCTGTCTTCCCAGGCTGAATCCCCTCACCCTGCCTGTCACCCACAACACAGGACAGTACGGCAGAACAGAACAGGATAAAACTGAGTAGACCAGACCAGAGGCTCAACAGCTCTCAGAAAGCTAGGCCGCTGCCACTGACACTCATTTAATATCTCATTAGCTTTGCATCACACCAAGGCCTCACCTCCCCGCTCTGGCTTCAGAGGAACCCTCTTCTTTCCACTGTGGAACACAGGAGAGAACAGAGAGACGTGTTTGTATTCACATTCAGGCTTCGTAACTCAATAAATCACGCGGTTCCCCTGTGAATGCCTCGGTGCGGTGACAGAGAGGAGACGCACCTTTCAAAAAGATAAAAGTCCTCCAACAAAGTTTGGAACTTCTTAGTTCTGTTGGGAGTGTTTACAGGGCAGCTTGTGGTCACAACACCTCTGTCAGCTGGGTTAACACCGCCACCTGTTGAGGTGCTGTGGGACAACGACACACTTTACTTCCACCGTATCTTCGCCACATAAGTTTCTTTCCACGGACCGTAGCCTAAACTGGGACACAACATGGCCCATTCAAAGCCTATTATCCTGGGCCTGTATGTATAAAAAATACCACAAGGGCTTTCAGCTGGGACACACAGGCAACACTAGTTTACTCCCATTCTATTGGGGCCTGGAATTCTCCACTTGAAAGAACCTGATCTCCTCTTAACCTGTCCCCTCTCAGCGTGGCCCCCCTGCCAAATGACCCCCCTCATTAAAGGCTTTGCACTGGGGATGGCTCCGGATGCAGCATGCCGATCTGGCTTTGACGGCCCACAGTCTCATCGGCTTGTCATTTCAAATCACCTTCTCCCTCTCGGCAACAACACTGGGGCTGTGGAGAGGTGCTCTCTGGTGTTAATGGGGTTTTCCCGGGAAAGAATATGGCAGGAGCGTGTCGAGGTGTGGCTAGGCTGGAGCTCACGGCACCAGGAATCATTAAAGCAGGAGAGAGCGAAACATTCCCTGGCCGAGCGACACAGAGCACACTGAGCTGAAACACTACAGCATCACGAGAGAGAGAGAGAGAGAGAGAGAGAGAGAGAGAGAGAGAGAATACCACAGAGAGGTGGAGGGAGGGGGAATGGGGTGGGGGGAGATGGAGAAAAAAGAGGAGAGTAAGGGGGGAGGAGAAGGGAGAGAACGAGGGGGAGAGGAAAGAGAGGGAGCAGGAAGGGGAGGAGGGATGGAGCGAGGGATCATCAAGAGAGGAAAGGCAAACGAGGGAAGCGGAGGGAATGGGAACGTACGTACAGAGGGGGACACAGTGGATGAGGTAGAGAGGGAAACCTATTCCGCCCTGAACAGATTGCAAAGGATGCTGAAAGACAAACATTTTCACATTGAATGGCAATTTAATTACGCCACTATTATGCACATCCATGTCTTCAGGTTGACCTTTTCAGTTTTAATAATTAAATCACGCATCCCCCTCGTAAAACAATAGGCTCAACAAGCCATCCATCTCACTCAACCGTCAAAGCCATTTTCTACTTATTATATTTCCCCTCATGTAGTCCATACTACAATCATCTACCTCTGGAACGGCTGGTAGCGATTCATTCACAGGGGGGCTATACTGAGCCATAACTAATGTACCTGAAAATAGATTTCCACTATCTCGTCTTATGGACAGAAAATAATTTCAGCACCTGATGTTGGTGGAGAGAGGCTATACATCCACGCTGACATTCTCCCGTTGCCTAGGGCCACATATCTAATCAATATCACCAAGAGCAGTTGATGCAACTGGCTGTTATGAATTAAATGAGATGCGCTCTCTCTCTCTCTCTCTCTCTCTCTCTCTCTCTCTCTCTCTCTCTCTCTCTCGCTCTCTATCTCTCTCATCCTCCTGTCATTTCATTTACCTCCTCGCCAAGGAAACTTTTCCTTTTTTTTCCAATGAGGAAAAACCTGCCTCTTAAAGTGCCGTTTTCTTTCTTAGTTTCCTTGCGTGTGGAGCTTGAAATATCGAAAACGCTGACATCTGGGGTGAAATCCCATTTATATTCAAATGGAAATGCCATTAGTTCTTTCCTTTGCTTTTTTTCTCTTTGTCGTTTTGTCAGAAATTAAAAAGATGAATTTGGTGCTGGCTATACAGGCCCAGTTTTGAATAACAAAGTGGACGGACATTTGGCATCACAATCCTCCCCAGCCAAACAGCCATTACTTCCCCCTCATTAGAGAGTAACTGTTGAGGGCCATTCTTTCTTAGGGCCACAGACGGGATAAATCTCTGATTCCCTTGCACTCAATGTTCATGGTCACCAGATCAGCCTAAACACTATTTTCACACATTGGCAGAGGAAGTTTATAAAATGAACTTGAGAGTGAGATATCCTACCGTATGTATGAAAGTTTGTGTCATAGAGTTTGTTCCAGTGTTAGTGTGGTGGCAGTGAACTTGACAGTGGGCCTGGGGCCGGCGGGTCGGTATGAGGAGGGAGTGTGAACAGGAGGTGACGGATGGCCCCACATCTGGCACTCCCACGTCCCCTATGAAAGGAGTCTTGGCCTGGGCGGGACGGCCCCAGCGCGCTCCACTGCACTTCACAGGATCATGCATATTTGGAACCCCAACATGGTGGTGTAAATCACTGCCCCCCACCAACACACATGCACGCCCAGCGTGACACACACACACACACACACACACACACACACACACACACACACACACACACACACACACACACACACACACACACTTACATGCTAGCGCACAAACACAATAGATGGTAGCATTAGGAATCTAAAGCTCTTGGCTCTGAGAGGGGAGGTCCACTGCTTCCCCCCTGAGTGACTACTGGCCCAATGTGGGCAATAGCCATGTGTCGTTGTCACCGTCACTGTTAGGGAGGGTCGCACCCTAGCACCCAACAAGCATGAAGATGAAATAGATTTTGCCTCATACTCTTACTGCCTTCACCATCTGTTATTGGAGCCATCCACCTGGTCCATGTGTTGTATGGAACCGCCACACAGACCAGACAGTGATGCAACCAGCCAGGAAAACAGGGTATACCTAATGCATGACTTGAAGTGTTGTTGTGTTGTAGTGACTAATGGCCATCACCCTGGACGGCACTCTGTGATGAGACCAGAGAAAATCACAGAGATCACAGAGATCACGATTCATGGGAGAATTGTTTGTTTATTTGTTTCTCCCTCTCTCCTCCAACCCTAGCCACCCAGCCCCTACGCCATCACAATCTCTCCCACTATTCTCTCCTCTTCTATCCTATCATCTCTCCCTTCTGCTAAATCATTCTCCCTCCTGTCTCCTGGTTCTGCCTCTTCAACCCTACCCTCCTTCTCCTCCCTCAATCCACCCCCTTCGAAAAAAAGGTTGAAGACATCCTCTCCTCATTCACTCAGCCTACAGAGTCCACTGTTCCTACACCTTGACCTCTGAACTACCCTACACCTTGACCTCTGTCTCCCCTCTCTCTCCAGATGAAATTGTGCGACTAGTGACATCCAGCCGGCCCAACGACCTGCCCACTTGACTCCATCCCCTCTTCCCTTCTCCAGAATATCTCTGGAGACCTCCCATTCGTCACTTCCCTCAGCAACTCATCCCTGACCACTGGCTGCATCCCCTCTGACTTTAAGATAGCCAGTTGCTCCCCTCCTCAAGAAACCAACACGTGCTGTCTCTGACCAACTCTCTCGTTATCGCTCTCAGAACGTTCTTCTTGACCCTAACCAGTCAGGCTTCAAGACGGGTCACTCAACCGAGACTGCTCTCCTCTGTATCACGGAGGCTCTCCGCACTGCCAAAGCTGACTGTCTCTCCTCTGTTCTCATCCTCCTAGATCTATCTGCTGCCTTCGACACCGTGAACTATCCGTGAACCCTCCTCTCCACCCTCTCAGGGTTGGACGTCTCAGGATCTGCACAGTTCCTAATCTAGGCCCTATCCCATCTGGACTACTGTACCTCTCTGTCGGCTGGGCTCCCTGCTTGTGCCATCAAACCACTGCAGCCCGTTTGGTGTTCAACCTTCCCAAGTTGTCCCATGTCAACCCACTCCTACGTACACTCCACTGGCTTCCAGTCGAAGCTCACATCCACTACAAGACCATGGCGCTTGCCTACGGAGCAGCAAGGGGAACTGCCCCTCCCTACCTTCAAGCCTACACATCAACCCGAGCACTCAGTTCTGCCACCTCTGGTCTCTTGGCCGCCCCACCCCTACTCAGCCCAGTCAAATCTCTTCTCTGTCCTGGCACCCCAATGGTGGAACCAGCTTCCCACTGATGCTAGGACAGAAGAGTCCTTGTCCATCTTCCCGAAAACATCTGAAACTCTACCTCTTCAAAGAGAATCTTAAAGAAGACATCTCAGTCTTACCCCCCCACTAGCTCTGACTTTGCCGACAACTTCCTTATTGAGGAAAAATGTACTTAATACAACTGTGATATGTGGTTGTCTCACCAAGCTATCTTAAGATGGATGCACCAACTGTAAGTGGCTCTGTATAAGAGCGTCTGCTAAATGACTCAAATGTAAACGTAATATGTAGATTAGGTGCTGTGTTGGTTCCTGTCAATGTTAAAGCAGAGCTTCACAGAGCGAGGCCCTGCCTGCCTCACAGCCACAATTTATTTCCCTCCTGCACTGATTAAACTCCTCATCCATATTCATGGCTGCCCTCCACTCTGAGACGAATCAGGGAGAAGATGAAGGGATGAATAAAGGAATGACCGAGGCAGGGGAAAGAACGAGCAGAGGGAGAGAAAAAACGGGAATATATACATTTCATATACCTGTGTATAAAAAAAAATGATTTCTTGTCAACCCACAACCCAAGCAGGAGGAGAAGCATTATGTAGGTCTTATCAACCCACAACCCAAGCAGGAGGAGAAGCATTATGTAGGTCTTATCAACCTACAACCCAAGCAGGAGGAGAAGCATTATGTAGGTCTTATCAACCTACAACCCAAGCAGGAGGAGAAGCATTATATAGGTCTTATCAACCCACAACCCAAGCAGGAGGAGAAGCATTATATAGGTCTTATCAACCTACAACCCAAGCAGGAGGAGAAGCATTATGTAGGTCTTATCAACCCACAACCCAAGCAGGAGGAGAAGCATTATATAGGTCTTATCAACCCACAACCCAAGCAGGAGGAGAAGCATTATGTAGGTCTTATCAACCCACAACCCAAGCAGGAGGAGAAGCATTATGTAGGTCTTATCAACCTACAACCCAAGCAGGAGGAGAAGCATTATATAGGTCTTATCAACCCACAACCCAAGCAGGAGGAGAAGCATTATATAGGTCTTATCAACCTACAACCCAAGCAGGAGGAGAAGCATTATGTAGACACCACACTTGAAGTGGCTCATTTCATATTGAGCGCTGTTGTTAAAAAACACAGATGAAGGAATTTCGACTCCCTTCCACTGCCAGCCACAGCTTTCTGTCCACATGACTCAAAGCTATGCCACCAGTGTTTGGTAAAAGGCATGTGCTGACTGGTAGCCCCAGTGACCTTCTGAAATAGGCAGGGAGGATGGCAGAGCCCCAGTAGTTAACATTGTGCTGTTTACTGGCAGGCCAGGCTGACTCCCTGGCTGTCTGTAATACATCACTGTGTGTGAAGAACATGCCTGCCATCCATGCTCCACATCTCCACATCCTCTGTTCAGCGTCCTTCGGGGTCCTTTGTTGTGTCTGTGAGTTTAAGCAAAAAACTCCCAGCTCCCTCACGCTCATTCTCCCTCTCTCTCGCTCTCTACCTACTCACTCTCTCTCTCGCTCACCTGTTCTCCCTCTACCCGCTCTCTCCTGCTCTTTTGAAAGGATGGACAATCAATTATGGATTTTAAATGAAAACCACCACATCGATTGAACATGAATGGGCTCCCACATCAAAAACACATTTCCCCATCCCTCTGTATTTACTTAAATGCTGATAAAAGCCAGGGCGCTCCATTAACGGGATGGATTTGTGAAGAAATACACAAACAAGGATCCATCTGTTCCAAACATAAAAGCAAAGGGAAGAGGCTGAGTGAATAGCTCATAAAACAGTGTAATCGATGAGCTCAGGATATCCATATATATCCATTATACATTATGAAGCTCAAATCAGAGCTTGTTCACAAGGTTCTTAGGGAATCAGGTACACTGCCATTTTTAGGAAATCCCCCATGTTACCTCAGAGACAAGGCATACTGAGAATCTCCTGCTCTATAGCACTGTCCCTCTCACAATGAGCCTAAAACACATACTGTATGCAGCATAAGGCATGATAGCATATACACGTGCACATGGAAGCGCACGCACATGCACTCACTGACTCACACATGCACGCAAAGGAGCGGGCGCGCGCGCACACACACACACACACACACACACACACACACACACACACACACACACACACACACACACACACACACACACACACACACACACACACACACACACACACACACACACCTGCCTGCTCCATCAACTCAACTGACAGCAGTAATGAGTTTCTTCTTCTTTCTCCTCTGCGTAAGCCAACTGGCACCTACTCAAGGGATTTCTTTAGGCTGAATTGCGGCCATTAATCACAATCTAGGGCAAGACTGTGTATGGCAAGCAGAGATGCGTTTAGGGGGGGGAAGATAGCGAACGAAGAGGGGAGAGAGAGAGAGAGAGAGAGAGAGAGAGAGAGAGTGAGAGAGAGAGAGAGAGAGAAAAAAAAAGGTGGTACAGTAATGCTGCTTAATTCACCAGAATGACCTCACTGGTGAATCCTGTGTGGCTGCTACAGTGCAGCGGTTGGGTATTCCTGCTGCTTCGCTGACAGACACGTTAAGCTAAATAGAGGATGAGGACATAAAGCAAAACAAAAGCCCAAACGCCACACTATGGATATGAGCTCAATTACTGGGAGGAGCCCCCCCCGCTGCATCAATCACAGCCAACAAGCCAGACAGATAGTGAGTGAGAAGGAGAGACTATTTCTTACTTCAGCAAGCAACAGCACCCCCAAAAACACGAACCACAGCACTACAACTCCAGCACGCACGTAACACACACACACACACTTTGCCTTGGCGCTGAATAATGTCTTAATAATCTTAAATGCCTAAATTAGGGAGTGTGCCCTAAGGATAAATAAAGAGATTGGATTCGCCCTGCGCCAAAGGCAACAGCAACACACTTGATAAAGCAGCCAGCTAGTATATAGTATGTAGTGGATGTCTATGATGGAGGGAAGGACAGACAGCCAGGAGGCAGAGAGCAGAGCAGAGTAGGAGTCTCTCTACCTCATCATCACTCTACACTGGGCTACTGTACTCTATGTACGGCTAGCCAAGCTAACCGGCAGCCATCTTAAAATCTGGTTCTTTGTGACACAGAGATGTTGTCAACAGCGTGCCCTGCATCATGTCCTCTATCATAAGACAGCTGGCAGTTAGGTGGCTGCTCTCCCTCTTTTCTTTTCGTCCTTCCATTCTCCCTTTCCCTTCTTGTTCTCCGGCGAGTCCTCAAGCTGCCAGCTGACTGCGTTCACCAGGGAAATCATCCCTCCCGTCGATCAGCAGGCCCCGCCCCTCCAGAGCAGGCTAATCCATATGAATTCATGCTAATATGAAGCGCCCCGCCTCTCGCCTTTCTCTCGCTCTCAGTGTGTGTGTGTGTCGTTTCACCATACACACACACAACCAGACCCTCAGTGTGGGGTCCAGGCCTACGCCAGCACCACGCAGCACACTGACAGCAGGAGGCATGGGAGGGAAATAAATACAGATGATAAATATAGACCCTGTCACAATCACTTAGTATTCGACCTGGGTTAGATACAGACGCCCTTTCGCCCGTTCCTCCAAATTCTCCTCCTCACAAATAAAAACAGACAAAGATGACATGTTTATTTGTTTCATTATAAGGTTTTGATGGTTTTATGAAATGTTGCTATTTCAGTCGTACAGTAAGTGAACACAGCTTTTACTTTCTGTCCATCAGAGAAACTATTATAGAGCGAACTGAACATGAACGCTCATTAAGATTAGAGGGGATTTACAGTCAGGAAAAAGCAAACAGTTATTTGAATAGGCTATAATTCCCACTCAGCGAACCTGGGTCTTAAACAAATCCAACCCGTAAACATCTGTCCCAGTAATGGTCAAAAACAGCCGTTTAAAACGGTCACTTCAATCTCCTAATGTCACTCTGAAGCCTGGATTAAATGGGATTAGTTTCATTGTGATTCTACAAGCAGCTCTCTTTAGCTATGTGGCTACAGTCAAGAGGGGTGTGTTTTCACCTGTGAGCTACTTCACTTGAGTTCAGTGTTGATTGAACACAGTATCCATCAAACCCACATACCACAGTCCTCTCCAGCTGGTCCTAACACGCCTGGTCTAGTTCTCTCTGCCCTTACCTTCAGCTTGGTCAGCTCTCTTCAACATTTCACATTTCAGCTCCACGTATGGTAAGACGTCAAACATGTGAGGTGTGTGAAACACACACACCACACACATTCCCTCCTTCTGCTCAGCAAAGCCCATGGCATGGGGAGGACTAAATAAAGGCTAGCTAGCAGAGAGAACAGAACCAGTGAAATGACAGAGCAGAGCACACAGCCAGCCTCTCTGCTCTACCTGCCAGGATGAGGCTCCAGAACAGACCTATATAGACCCCAAGTCTTCCTCCCAGTGATGGGTATAAGAGTCTTCCTCCCAGTGATGGTATAAACGTCTTCCTCCCAGTGATGGTATAAACATCTTCCTCCCAGTGATGGTATAAACATCTTCCTCCCAGTGATGGTATAAACATCTTCCTCCCAGTGATGGTATAAACATCTTCCTCCCAGTGATGGTATAAACATCTTCCTCCCAGTGATGGTATAAACATCTTCCTCCCAGTGATGGGTATAAACGTCTTCCTCCCAGTGATGGGTATAAACATCTTCCTCCCAGTGATGGGTATAAACGTCTTCCTCCCAGTGATGGTATAAACATCTTCCTCCCAGTGATGGTATAAACATCTTCCTCCCAGTGATGGTATAAACGTCTTCCTCCCAGTGATGGGTATAAACGTCTTCCTCCCAGTGATGGGTATAAACGTCTTCCTCCCAGTGATGGTATAAACAGTCTTCCTCCCAGTGATGGTATCAAACATCTTCCTCCCAGTGATGGTATAAACGTCTTCCTCCCAGTGATGGTATAAACATCTTCCTCCCAGTGATGGTATAAACGTCTTCCTCCCAGTGATGGTATAAACATCTTCCTCCCAGTGATGGTGTAAACGTCTTCCTCCCAGTGATGGGTATAAACATCTTCCTCCCAGTGATGGGTATAAACGTCTTCCTCCCAGTGATGGTATAAACATCTTCCTCCCAGTGATGGTATAAACATCTTCCTCCCAGTGATGGTATAAACATCTTCCTCCCAGTGATGGTATAAACGTCTTCCTCCCAGTGATGGTATAAACATCTTCCTCCCAGTGATGGTATAAACATCTTCCTCCCAGTGATGGTATAACATCTTCCTCCCAGTGATGGTATAACATCTTCCTCCCAGTGATGGTATAACATCTTCCTCCCAGTGATGGTATAACGTCTTCCTCCCAGTGATGGTATAAACAGTCTTCCTCCCCAGTGATGGTATAAACATCTTCCTCCCAGTGATGGTATAAACATCTTCCTCCAGTGATGGTATAAACATCTTCCTCCCAGTGATGGGTATAAACAGTCTTCCTCCCAGTGATGGGTATAAACATTCTTCCTCCCAGTGATGGGTATAAACATCTTCCTCCCAGTGATGGTATAAACGTCTCCTCCCAGTGATGTATAAACGTCTTCCTCCAGTGATGGTATAAACGTCTTCCTCCCAGTGATGGTATAAACATCTTCCTCCCAGTGATGGTATAAACGTCTTCCTCCCAGTGATGGTATAAACATCTTCCTCCCAGTGATGGGTATAAACATCTTCCTCCCAGTGATGGTATAAACATCTTCCTCCCAGTGATGGTATAAACATCTTCCTCCCAGTGATGGGTATAAACGTCTTCCTCCCAGTGATGGGTATAAACATCTTCCTCCCAGTGATGGTATAAACATCTTCCTCCCAGTGATGGTATAAACGTCTTCCTCCCAGTGATGGTATAAACATCTTCCTCCCAGTGATGGGTATAACAGTCTTCCTCCCAGTGATGGTATAAACATCTTCCTCCCAGTGATGGTATAAACATCTTCCTCCCAGTGATGGGTATAAACGTCTTCCTCCCAGTGATGGGTATAAACATCTTCCTCCCAGTGATGGTATAAACATCTTCCTCCCAGTGATGGGTATAAACATCTTCCTCCCAGTGATGGTATAAACGTCTTCCTCCCAGTGATGGTATAAACATCTTCCTCCCAGTGATGGGTATAAACATCTTCCTCCCAGTGATGGTATAAACATCTTCCTCCCAGTGATGGGTATAAACATCTTCCTCCCAGTGATGGTATAAACATCTTCCTCCCAGTGATGGGTATAAACGTCTTCCTCCCAGTGATGGTATAAACATCTTCCTCCCAGTGATGGTATAAACATCTTCCTCCCAGTGATGGTATAAACGTCTTCCTCCCAGTGATGGTATAAACGTCTTCCTCCCAGTGATGGTATAAACATCTTCCTCCCAGTGATGGTATAAACATCTTCCTCCCAGTGATGGTAAACATTCTCCTCCCAGTATTATAACATCTTCCTCCCAGTGATGTATAAACGTCTTCCTCCCAGTGATGGTATAAACATCTTCCTCCAGTGATGGTATAAACATCTTCCTCCACAGTGATGGTATAAACGTCTTCCTCCAGTGATGGTATAACGTCTTCCTCCCAGTGATGGTATAAACGTCTTCCTCCCAGTGATGGTATAAACGTCTTCCTCCCAGTGATGGTATAAACGTCTTCCTCCCAGTGATGGAATAAACGTCTTCCTCCCAGTGATGGTATAAACGTCTTCCTCCCAGTGATGGTATAAACGTCTTCCTCCCAGTGATGGTATAAACATCTTCCTCCCAGTGATGGTATAAACATCTTCCTCCCAGTGATGGTATAAACATCTTCCTCCCAGTGATGGGTATAAACGTCTTCCTCCCAGTGATGGTATAAACGTCTTCCTCCCAGTGATGGTATAAACATCTTCCTCCCAGTGATGGTATAAACGTCTTCCTCCCAGTGATGGTATAAACGTCTTCCTCCCAGTGATGGTATAAACATCTTCCTCCCAGTGATGGTATAAACATCTTCCTCCCAGTGATGGTATAAACATCTTCCTCCCAGTGATGGTATAAACATCTTCCTCCCAGTGATGGGTATAAACATCTTCCTCCCAGTGATGGGTATAAACATCTTCCTCCCAGTGATGGTATAAACGTCTTCCTCCCAGTGATGGTATAAACATCTTCCTCCCAGTGATGGTATAAACATCTTCCTCCCAGTGATGGTGTAAACGTCTTCCTCAAAGTGATGGGTATAAACAGCTTCCTCCCAGTGATGGGTATAAACGTCTTCCTCCCAGTGATGGTATAAACGTCTTCCTCCCAGTGATGGTATAAACATCTTCCTCCCAGTGATGGTATAAACATCTTCCTCCCAGTGATGGTATAAACATCTTCCTCCCAGTGATGGTATAAACGTCTTCCTCCCAGTGATGGTATAAACATCTTCCTCCCAGTGATGGTATAAACATCTTCCTCCCAGTGATGGTATAAACATCTTCCTCCCAGTGATGGTATAAACATCTTCCTCCCAGTGATGGTATAAACATCTTCCTCCCAGTGATGGTATAAACATCTTCCTCCCAGTGATGGGTATAAACGTCTTCCTCCCAGTGATGGTATAAACATCTTCCTCCCAGTGATGGTATAAACATCTTACTCCCAGTGATGGTATAAACATCTTCCTCCCAGTGATGGTATAAACGTCTTCCTCCCAGTGATGGGTATAAACATCTTCCTCCCAGTGATGGTATAAACATCTTCCTCCCAGTGATGGTATAAACATCTTCCTCCCAGTGATGGGTATTATAATAATATATGCCACACTTTTATCCAAAGCATTTTACATATGGGTGGTTCCGGGAATCAAACAAACTAACTTGATGTAGCAAGGCCCATGCTCTACCAACTGATCTACAGAGGACCACAAACTACACAATTGCTAGTCTTAACTACAGAGAGGGACAGGAGCCACCCCCTTGCCACTGCCTTTTCATTCTCAAATGATGCCTCAGCGGGCAAATAGAGTAGTCTAATACACTGTGGGGTTGTTATATCTCTTGGTAGTGCTGGCAATAAAAGAGTCGACTTTATGACTTACTAACAGACTTTAATATTGCGTTTATAAATAAAAAGCCTAAGACACATACATAAATATTATAAAGGCCTCTGGAATGAAGGTGGATATAAATTATTTATGTGATAGCAAAACTGAATATATCCTAACCCGAGGCACATAAGGAAACCACAAGAGGCACAGAATGTGACATAGAATCCCCAGGTCCCTGTTAACCTATATTTGACATACATACCAAGTGCATATTAAGTACATTCAAAAAAAGGTCATAATGACATCTATCATCTACAGTAGAGGGAATGTACATTAACTGTTGGAGTGAACTGCTAATGTGTGAGGAAAGAGAGAGAGATAGAGAGAGACATGGAGAGGGTGCAAGTGTTCATGTGCTTGACTTGAACTGTGAGTGTACTCTATACCGGTAAATCTACGTGAAGGTTAGTGTAAGTGTGTAATCTAAGGCCACAGAGGGGCAGGCATGTTGTGTTCTAGCTGCAGAAGCTCTCTCTCTCTCTCTCTCTCTCTCTCTCTCTCTCTCTCTCTCTCTCTCTCAGGCTGCCGTTAAAACAAAGCTGACAGGGTCCTCAGCACCACATTGGAATGGAATGTTTCTTCCTGGTTCAAGGTCCAACCTCCAGAGCCAGAAGGGCCCGGAGCTCATTTGAGACCACTAATACATTCCTTCCATTTTCATCTTCTTTAAGCCTGTTTTACTAAAGGCTGTTTATTTGACTGTGGCTATTCAGAACTACTCTGTTGTTCAATTTACCGCTGTCATGTTACCTACAGTACGTTACGTTATATTACTGTCATGTTACCTACAGTACGTTACGTTATATTACTGTCATGTTACCTACAGTACGTTACGTTATATTACTGTCATGTTACCTACAGTATGCTACTTTATATTACTGTCACGTTACCTACTGTACGTTACGTTATATTACTGTCACGTTACCTACAGTATGTTACGTTATATTACTGTCACGTTACCTACAGTATGTTATATTACTGCCACGTTACCTACAGTATGTTACGTTATATTACTGTCATGTTACCTACAGTACGTTACGTTAAATTACTGTCACGTTACCTACAGTACTTTATATTACTGTCACGTTACCTACAGTACGTTATATTACTGTCATGTTACCTACAGTACGTTACGTTATATTACTGTCATGTTACGTACAGTACATTATATTACTGTCATGTTACTTACAGTATGTTATATTACTGTCACGTTACCTACAGTACGTTACGTTATATTACTGTCATGTTACCTACAGTACGTTATATTACTGTCATGTTACCTACAGTATGTTATATTACTGTCACGTTACCTACAGTATGTTACGTTATATTACTGTCATGTTACCTACAGTACGTGATATTACTGTCATGTTACCTACAGTACGTTACGTTATATTACTGTCATGTTACCTACAGTACGTTACGTTATATTACTGTCACGGTACCTACAGTACGTGATATTACTGTCATGTTACCTACAGTACATTACGTTATATTAATGTTATGTTACCTACAGTACGTTACGTTATATTACTGTCATGTTACCTACAGTACGTTACGTTATATTACTGTCACGTTACCTACAGTACGTTACGTTATATTACTGTCACGTTACCTACAGTACTTTATATTACTGTCATGTTACCTACAGTACGTTATATTACTGTCATGTTACCTACAGTACGTTACGTTATATTACTGTCATGTTACCTACAGTACGTTATATTACTGTCATGTTACCTACAGTACGTTACGTTATATTACTGTCATGTTACCTACAGTACGTTACGTTATATTACTGTCATGTTACCTACAGTACGTTACGTTATATTACTGTCACGTTACCTACAGTACGTTATATTACTGTCATGTTACCTACAGTACGTTACGTTATATTACTGTCATGTTACCTACAGTACGTTACGTTATATTACTGTCATGTTACCTACAGTACGTTACGTTATATTACTGTCATGTTACCTACAGTACGTTACGTTATATTACTGTCACGTTACCTACAGTACATTATATTACTGTCATGTTACCTACAGTACGTTACATTATATTACTGTCATGTTACCTACAGTACGTTATATTACTGTCATGTTACCTACGTTACGTTATATTACTGTCACGTTACCTACAGTACGTTACGTTATATTACTGTCATGTTACCTACAGTACTTTATATTACTGTCATGTTACCTACAGTACATTACGTTATATTAATATTATGTTACCTACAGTACGTTACGTTATATTACTGTCATGTTACCTACAGTACGTTACGTTATATTACTGTCATGTTAACTACAGTACGTTACGTTATATTACTGTCATGTTACCTACAGTACGTTACGTTATATTAATGTTATGTTACCTACAGTACGTTACGTTATATTACTGTCATGTTACCTACAGTACGTTACGTTATATTACTGTCATGTTACCTACAGTACGTTACGTTATATTAATGTTATGTTACCTACAGTACGTTACGTTATATTACTGTCATGTTACCTACAGTACGTTACGTTATATTACTGTCATGTTACCTACAGTACGTTACGTTATATTACTGTCACGTTACCTACAGTACGTTATATTACTGTTATGTTACCTACAGTACGTTACGTTATATTACTGTCATGTTACCTACAGTACGTGATATTACTGTCACGTTACCTACAGTATGTTATATTACTGTCATGTTACCTACAGTACGTTACGTTATATTACTGTCATGTTACCTACAGTACGTGATATTACTGTCATGTTAACTACAGTACGTTACATTATATTACTGTCATGTTACCTACAGTACGTTATATTACTGTCACGTTACCTACAGTATGTTACGTTATATTACTGTCATGTTACCTACAGTACGTTATATTACTGTCATGTTCCCTACAGTACGTTATATTACTGTCATGTTACCTACAGTACGTTACGTTATATTAATGTTATTACCTACAGTACGTTACGTTATATTACTGTCATGTTACCTACAGTACGTTATATTACTGTCACGTTACCTACAGTACGTTATATTACTGTCATGTTACCTACAATACGTTACGTTATATTACTGTCACGTTACCTACAGTATGTTACGTTATATTACTGTCATGTTACCTACAGTACGTTATGTTATATTACTGTCATGTTACCTACAGTACGTTATATTACTGTCACGTTACCTACAGTACGTTATATTAATGTTATGTTACCTACAGTACGTTACGTTATATTACTGTCACGTTACCTACAGTACGTTACATTATATTACTGTCATGTTACCTACAGTACGTTACGTTATATTACTGTCATGTTACCTACAGTACGTTACGTTATATTACTGTCATGTTACCTACAGTACGTTATATTACTGTCACGTTACCTACAGTACGTTATATTACTGTCATGTTACCTACAGTACGTTACGTTATATTAATGTTATGTTACCTACAGTACGTTATATTACTGTCATGTTACCTACAGTAAGTTACGTTATATTACTGTCATGTTACCTACAGTACGTTATATTACTGTCACGTTACCTACAGTATGTTATATTACTGTCATGTTACCTACAGTACGTTACGTTATATTACTGTCACGTTACCTACAGTACGTTATATTACTGTCACGTTACCTACAGTACGGTACGTTATATTAATGTTAGGTTACCTACAGTACGTTATATTACTGTCATGTTACCTACAGTACGTTATATTACTGTCATGTTCCCTACAGTACGTTATATTACTGTCATGTTACCTATAGTACGTTACGTTATATTAATGTTATTACCTACAGTACGTTACGTTATATTACTGTCATGTTACCTACAGTACGTTATATTACTGTCACGTTACCTACAGTACGTTATATTACTGTCATGTTACCTACAATACGTTACGTTATATTACTGTCACGTTACCTACAGCATGTTACATTATATTACTGTCATGTTACCTACAGTACGTTATGTTATATTACTGTCATGTTACCTACAGTACGTTATATTACTGTCACGTTACCTACAGTACGTTATATTAATGTTATGTTACCTACAGTACGTTACGTTATATTACTGTCACGTTACCTACAGTACGTTACATTATATTACTGTCATGTTACCTACAGTACGTTATATTACTGTCATGTTACCTACAGTACGTTACGTTATATTACTGTCATGTTACCTACAGTACGTTACGTTATATTACTGTCATGTTACCTACAGTACGTTACGTTATATTACTGTCATGTTACCTACAGTACGTTATATTACTGTCACGTTACCTACAGTACGTTATATTACTGTCACGTTACCTACAGTACGTTACGCTATATTAATGTTATGTTACCTACAGTACGTTATATTACTGTCATGTTACCTACAGTACGTTACGTTATATTACTGTCATGTTACCTACAGTACGTTATATTACTGTCACGTTACCTACAGTATGTTATATTACTGTCATGTTACCTACAGTACGTTACGTTATATTACTGTCACGTTACCTACAGTACGTTATATTACTGTCACGTTACCTACAGTACGTTACGTTATATTAATGTTATGTTACCTACAGTACGTTATATTACTGTCATGTTACCTACAGTACGTTACGTTATATTACTGTCATGTTACCTACAGTACGTTATATTACTGTCACGTTACCTACAGTATGTTATATTACTGTCATGTTACCTACAGTATGTTATATTACTGTCATGTTACCTACAGTACGTTACGTTATATTACTGTCACGTTACCTACAGTACGTTACGTTATATTACTGTCACGTTACCTACAGTACGTTACGTTATATTACTGTCATGTTACCTACAGTACGTTATGTTATATTAATGTTATGTTACCTACAGTACGTTATATTACTGTCATGTTACCTACAGTACTTTACGTTATATTACTGTCACGTTACCTACAGTACGTTATATTACTGTCATGTTACCTACAGTACGTTACGTTATATTACTGTCATGTTACCTACAGTACGTTACGTTATATTACTGTCATGTTCCCTACAGTACGTTATATTACTGTCATGTAACCTACAGTACGTTACGTTATATTAATGTTATTACCTACAGTACGTTACGTTATATTACTGTCATGTTACCTACAGTACGTTATATTACTGTCACGTTACCTACAGTACGTTATATTACTGTCATGTTACCTACAATACGTTACGTTATATTACTGTCACGTTACCTACAGCATGTTACGTTATATTACTGTCATGTTACCTACAGTACGTTATGTTATATTACTGTCATGTTACCTACAGTACGTTATATTACTGTCACGTTACCTACAGTACGTTATATTAATGTTATGTTACCTACAGTACGTTACGTTATATTACTGTCACGTTACCTACAGTACGTTACATTATATTACTGTCATGTTACCTACAGTACATTATATTACTGTCATGTTACCTACAGTACGTTACGTTATATTACTGTCATGTTACCTACAGTACGTTACGTTATATTACTGTCATGTTACCTACAGTACGCTACGTTATATTACTGTCATGTTACCTACAGTACGTTATATTACTGTCACGTTACCTACAGTACGTTATATTACTGTCACGTTACCTACAGTACGTTACGTTATATTAATGTTATGTTACCTACAGTACGTTATATTACTGTCATGTTACCTACAGTACGTTACGTTATATTACTGTCATGTTACCTACAGTACGTTATATTACTGTCACGTTACCTACAGTATGTTATATTACTGTCATGTTACCTACAGTACGTTACGTTATATTACTGTCACGTTACCTACAGTACGTTATATTACTGTCACGTTACCTACAGTACGTTACGTTATATTAATGTTATGTTACCTACAGTACGTTATATTACTGTCATGTTACCTACAGTACGTTACGTTATATTACTGTCATGTTACCTACAGTACGTTATATTACTGTCACGTTACCTACAGTATGTTATATTACTGTCATGTTACCTACAGTATGTTATATTACTGTCATGTTACCTACAGTACGTTACGTTATATTACTGTCACGTTACCTACAGTACGTTACGTTATATTACTGTCATGTTACCTACAGTAAGTTACGTTATATTACTGTCATGTTACCTACAGTACGTTACGTTATATTACTGTCACGTTACCTACAGTACGTTATATTACTGTTATGTTACCTACAGTACGTTACGTTATATTACTGTCATGTTACCTACAGTACGTGATATTACTGTCACGTTACCTACAGTATGTTATATTACTGTCATGTTACCTACAGTACGTTACGTTATATTACTGTCATGTTACCTACAGTACGTGATATTACTGTCATGTTAACTACAGTACGTTACATTATATTACTGTCATGTTACCTACAGTACGTTATATTACTGTCACGTTACCTACAGTATGTTACGTTATATTACTGTCATGTTACCTACAGTACGTTATATTACTGTCATGTTCCCTACAGTACGTTATATTACTGTCATGTTACCTACAGTACGTTACGTTATATTACTGTCATGTTACCTACAGTACGTTACGTTATATTACTGTCATGTTACCTACAGTACGTTATATTACTGTCACGTTACCTACAGTACGTTATATTACTGTCATGTTACCTACAATACGTTACGTTATATTACTGTCACGTTACCTACAGTATGTTACGTTATATTACTGTCATGTTACCTACAGTACGTTATGTTATATTACTGTCATGTTACCTACAGTACGTTATATTACTGTCACGTTACCTACAGTACGTTATATT
Organism: Salmo trutta; assembly: GCF_901001165.1. Classification (NCBI taxonomy): domain Eukaryota; kingdom Metazoa; phylum Chordata; class Actinopteri; order Salmoniformes; family Salmonidae; genus Salmo; species Salmo trutta. The sequence continues at coordinate 15,513,325 of NC_042968.1, forward strand.
AATGTTATGTTACCTACAGTACGTTACGTTATATTACTGTCACGTTACCTACAGTACGTTACATTATATTACTGTCATGTTACCTACAGTACGTTACGTTATATTACTGTCATGTTACCTACAGTACGTTACGTTATATTACTGTCATGTTACCTACAGTACGTCATATTACTGTCACGTTACCTACAGTACGTTATATTACTGTCATGTTACCTACAGTACGTTACGTTATATTAATGTTATGTTACCTACAGTACGTTATATTACTGTCATGTTACCTACAGTAAGTTACGTTATATTACTGTCATGTTACCTACAGTACGTTATATTACTGTCACGTTACCTACAGTATGTTATATTACTGTCATGTTACCTACAGTACGTTACGTTATATTACTGTCACGTTACCTACAGTACGTTATATTACTGTCACGTTACCTACAGTACGTTACGTTATATTAATGTTAGGTTACCTACAGTACATTATATTACTGTCATGTTACCTACAGTACGTTATATTACTGTCATGTTCCCTACAGTACGTTATATTACTGTCATGTTACCTATAGTACGTTACGTTATATTAATGTTATTACCTACAGTACGTTACGTTATATTACTGTCATGTTACCTACAGTACGTTATATTACTGTCACGTTACCTACAGTACGTTATATTACTGTCATGTTACCTACAATACGTTACGTTATATTACTGTCACGTTACCTACAGCATGTTACATTATATTACTGTCATGTTACCTACAGTACGTTATGTTATATTACTGTCATGTTACCTACAGTACGTTATATTACTGTCACGTTACCTACAGTACGTTATATTAATGTTATGTTACCTACAGTACGTTACGTTATATTACTGTCACGTTACCTACAGTACGTTACATTATATTACTGTCATGTTACCTACAGTACGTTATATTACTGTCATGTTACCTACAGTACGTTACGTTATATTACTGTCATGTTACCTACAGTACGTTACGTTATATTACTGTCATGTTACCTACAGTACGTTACGTTATATTACTGTCATGTTACCTACAGTACGTTATATTACTGTCACGTTACCTACAGTACGTTATATTACTGTCACGTTACCTACAGTACGTTACGCTATATTAATGTTATGTTACCTACAGTACGTTATATTACTGTCATGTTACCTACAGTACGTTACGTTATATTACTGTCATGTTACCTACAGTACGTTATATTACTGTCACGTTACCTACAGTATGTTATATTACTGTCATGTTACCTACAGTACGTTACGTTATATTACTGTCACGTTACCTACAGTACGTTATATTACTGTCACGTTACCTACAGTACGTTACGTTATATTAATGTTATGTTACCTACAGTACGTTATATTACTGTCATGTTACCTACAGTACGTTACGTTATATTACTGTCATGTTACCTACAGTACGTTATATTACTGTCACGTTACCTACAGTATGTTATATTACTGTCATGTTACCTACAGTATGTTATATTACTGTCATGTTACCTACAGTACGTTACGTTATATTACTGTCACGTTACCTACAGTACGTTACGTTATATTACTGTCACGTTACCTACAGTACGTTACGTTATATTACTGTCATGTTACCTACAGTACGTTATGTTATATTAATGTTATGTTACCTACAGTACGTTATATTACTGTCATGTTACCTACAGTACTTTACGTTATATTACTGTCACGTTACCTACAGTACGTTATATTACTGTCATGTTACCTACAGTACGTTACGTTATATTACTGTCATGTTACCTACAGTATGTTACGTTATATTACTGTCATGTTCCCTACAGTACGTTATATTACTGTCATGTAACCTACAGTACGTTACGTTATATTAATGTTATTACCTACAGTACGTTACGTTATATTACTGTCATGTTACCTACAGTACGTTATATTACTGTCACGTTACCTACAGTACGTTATATTACTGTCATGTTACCTACAATACGTTACGTTATATTACTGTCACGTTACCTACAGCATGTTACGTTATATTACTGTCATGTTACCTACAGTACGTTATGTTATATTACTGTCATGTTACCTACAGTACGTTATATTACTGTCACGTTACCTACAGTACGTTATATTAATGTTATGTTACCTACAGTACGTTACGTTATATTACTGTCACGTTACCTACAGTTACATTATTACTGTCATGTTACCTACAGTACATTATTACTGTCATGTTACCTACAGTACGTTACGTTATATTACTGTCATGTTACCTACAGTACGTTACGTTATATTACTGTCATGTTACCTACAGTACGTTACGTTATATTACTGTCATGTTACCTACAGTACGTTATATTACTGTCACGTTACCTACAGTACGTTATATTACTGTCACGTTACCTACAGTACGTTACGTTATATTAATGTTATGTTACCTACAGTACGTTATATTACTGTCATGTTACCTACAGTACGTTACGTTATATTACTGTCATGTTACCTACAGTACGTTATATTACTGTCACGTTACCTACAGTATGTTATATTACTGTCATGTTACCTACAGTACGTTACGTTATATTACTGTCACGTTACCTACAGTACGTTATATTACTGTCACGTTACCTACAGTACGTTACGTTATATTAATGTTATGTTAACTACAGTACGTTATATTACTGTCATGTTACCTACAGTACGTTACGTTATATTACTGTCATGTTACCTACAGTACGTTATATTACTGTCACGTTACCTACAGTATGTTATATTACTGTCATGTTACCTACAGTATGTTATATTACTGTCATGTTACCTACAGTACGTTACGTTATATTACTGTCACGTTACCTACAGTACGTTACGTTATATTACTGTCACGTTACCTACAGTACGTTACGTTATATTACTGTCATGTTACCTACAGTACGTTATGTTATATTAATGTTATGTTACCTACAGTACGTTATATTACTGTCATGTTACCTACAGTACTTTACGTTATATTACTGTCACGTTACCTACAGTACGTTATATTACTGTCATGTTACCTACAGTACGTTACGTTATATTACTGTCATGTTACCTACAGTACGTTACGTTATATTACTGTCATGTTACCTACAGTACGTTACGTTATATTACTGTCATGTTACCTACAGTACGTTACGTTATATTACTGTCATGTAACCTACAGTACGTTACGTTATATTACTGTCACGTTACCTACAGTACTTTACGTTATATTACTGTCACGTTACCTACAGTATGTTATATTACTGTCATGTTACCTACAGTACGTTATATTACTGTCACGTTACCTACAGTACTTTATATTACTGTCATGTTACCTACAGTACGTTACGTTATATTACTGTCACGTTACCTACAGTACGTTATATTACTGTCACGTTACCTACAGTACGTTATATTACTGTCACGTTACCTACAGTACGTTACGTTATATTACTGTCACGTTACCTACAGTATGTTACGTTATATTAATGTTATGTTACCTACAGTACGTTATATTACTGTCATGTTACCTACAGTACTTTACGTTATATTACTGTCACGTTACCTACAGTACGTTATATTACTGTCATGTTACCTACAGTACGTTACGTTATATTACTGTCATGTTACCTACAGTACGTTACGTTATATTACTGTCATGTTACCTACAGTACGTTACGTTATATTACTGTCATGTTACCTACAGTACGTGATATTACTGTCATGTTACCTACGTTACGTTATATTACTGTCACGTTACCTACAGTACGTTACGTTATATTACTGTCATGTTACCTACAGTACTTTATATTACTGTCATGTTACCTACAGTACATTACGTTATATTAATGTTATGTTACCTACAGTACGTTACGTTATATTACTGTCATGTTAACTACAGTACGTTACGTTATATTACTGTCATGTTACCTACAGTACGTTACGTTATATTAATGTTATGTTACCTACAGTACGTTACGTTATATTACTGTCATGTTACCTACAGTACGTTACGTTATATTACTGTCATGTTACCTACAGTACGTTACGTTATATTACTGTCATGTTACCTACAGTACGTTACGTTATATTAATGTTATGTTACCTACAGTACGTTACGTTATATTACTGTCATGTTACCTACAGTACGTTACGTTATATTACTGTCATGTTACCTACAGTACGTTACGTTATATTACTGTCACGTTACCTACAGTACGTTATATTACTGTCATGTTACCTACAGTACGTTACGTTATATTACTGTCATGTTACCTACAGTACGTGATATTACTGTCACGTTACCTACAGTATGTTATATTACTGTCATGTTACCTACAGTACGTTACGTTATATTACTGTCATGTTACCTACAGTACGTGATATTACTGTCATGTTACCTACAGTACGTTACATTATATTACTGTCATGTTACCTACAGTACGTTATATTACTGTCACGTTACCTACAGTATGTTACGTTATATTACTGTCATGTTACCTACAGTACGTTATATTACTGTCATGTTCCCTACAGTACGTTATATTACTGTCATGTTACCTACAGTACGTTACGTTATATTAATGTTATTACCTACAGTACGTTACGTTATATTACTGTCATGTTACCTACAGTACGTTATATTACTGTCACGTTACCTACAGTACGTTATATTACTGTCATGTTACCTACAATACGTTACGTTATATTACTGTCACGTTACCTACAGTACGTTACATTATATTACTGTCATGTTACCTACAGTACGTTATATTACTGTCATGTTACCTACAGTACGTTACGTTATATTACTGTCATGTTACCTACAGTACGTTACGTTATATTACTGTCATGTTACCTACAGTACGTTACGTTATATTACTGTCATGTTACCTACAGTACGTTACGTTATATTACTGTCACGTTACCTACAGTACGTTATATTACTGTCATGTTACCTACAGTACGTTACGTTATATTAATGTTATGTTACCTACAGTACGTTATATTACTGTCATGTTACCTACAGTAAGTTACGTTATATTACTGTCATGTTACCTACAGTACGTTATATTACTGTCACGTTACCTACAGTATGTTATATTACTGTCATGTTACCTACAGTACGTTACGTTATATTACTGTCACGTTAACTACAGTACGTTATATTACTGTCACGTTACCTACAGTACTTTATATTACTGTCATGTTACCTACAATACGTTACGTTATATTACTGTCACGTTACCTACAGTACGTTACGTTATATTACTGTCACGTTACCTACAGTACGTTATATTACTGTCATGTTACCTACAGTACGTTATATTACTGTCACGTTACCTACAGTACGTTACGTTATATTACTGTCACGTTACCTACAGTATGTTACGTTATATTAATGTTATGTTACCTACAGTACGTTATATTACTGTCATGTTACCTACAGTACGTTATATTACTGTCACGTTACCTACAGTATGTTATATTACTGTCATGTTACCTACAGTACGTTATATTACTGTCACGTTACCTACAGTACTTTATATTACTGTCATGTTACCTACAGTACGTTACGTTATATTACTGTCACGTTACCTACAGTACGTTATATTACTGTCACGTTACCTACAGTACGTTATATTACTGTCACGTTACCTACAGTACGTTACGTTATATTACTGTCACGTTACCTACAGTATGTTACGTTATATTAATGTTATGTTACCTACAGTACGTTATATTACTGTCATGTTACCTACAGTACTTTACGTTATATTACTGTCACGTTACCTACAGTACGTTATATTACTGTCATGTTACCTACAGTACGTTACGTTATATTACTGTCATGTTACCTACAGTACGTTACGTTATATTACTGTCATGTTACCTACAGTACGTTACGTTATATTACTGTCATGTTACCTACAGTACGTGATATTACTGTCATGTTACCTACGTTACGTTATATTACTGTCACGTTACCTACAGTACGTTACGTTATATTACTGTCATGTTACCTACAGTACTTTATATTACTGTCATGTTACCTACAGTACATTACGTTATATTAATGTTATGTTACCTACAGTACGTTACGTTATATTACTGTCATGTTACCTACAGTACGTTACGTTATATTACTGTCATGTTAACTACAGTACGTTACGTTATATTACTGTCATGTTACCTACAGTACGTTACGTTATATTAATGTTATGTTACCTACAGTACGTTACGTTATATTACTGTCATGTTACCTACAGTACGTTACGTTATATTACTGTCATGTTACCTACAGTACGTTACGTTATATTACTGTCATGTTACCTACAGTACGTTACGTTATATTAATGTTATGTTACCTACAGTACGTTACGTTATATTACTGTCATGTTACCTACAGTACGTTACGTTATATTACTGTCATGTTACCTACAGTACGTTACGTTATATTACTGTCACGTTACCTACAGTACGTTATATTACTGTCATGTTACCTACAGTACGTTACGTTATATTACTGTCATGTTACCTACAGTACGTTATATTACTGTCATGTTACCTACAGTACGTGATATTACTGTCATGTTACCTACAGTACGTTACGTTATATTACTGTCATGTTACCTACAGTACGTGATATTACTGTCATGTTACCTACAGTACGTTACATTATATTACTGTCATGTTACCTACAGTACGTTATATTACTGTCACGTTACCTACAGTATGTTACGTTATATTACTGTCATGTTACCTACAGTACGTTATATTACTGTCATGTTCCCTACAGTACGTTATATTACTGTCATGTTACCTACAGTACGTTACGTTATATTAATGTTATTACCTACTTTACGTTACGTTATATTACTGTCATGTTACCTACAGTACGTTATATTACTGTCACGTTACCTACAGTACGTTATATTACTGTCATGTTACCTACAATACGTTACGTTATATTACTGTCACGTTACCTACAGTACGTTACATTATATTACTGTCATGTTACCTACAGTACGTTATATTACTGTCATGTTACCTACAGTACGTTACGTTATATTACTGTCATGTTACCTACAGTACGTTACGTTATATTACTGTCATGTTACCTACAGTACGTTACGTTATATTACTGTCATGTTACCTACAGTACGTTACGTTATATTACTGTCACGTTACCTACAGTACGTTATATTACTGTCATGTTACCTACAGTACGTTACGTTATATTAATGTTATGTTACCTACAGTACGTTATATTACTGTCATGTTACCTACAGTAAGTTACGTTATATTACTGTCATGTTACCTACAGTACGTTATATTACTGTCACGTTACCTACAGTATGTTATATTACTGTCATGTTACCTACAGTACGTTACGTTATATTACTGTCACGTTAACTACAGTACGTTATATTACTGTCACGTTACCTACAGTACGTTACGTTATATTAATGTTAGGTTACCTACAGTACGTTATATTACTGTCATGTTACCTACAGTACGTTATATTACTGTCATGTTCCCTACAGTACGTTATATTACTGTCATGTTACCTACAGTACGTTACGTTATATTAATGTTATTACCTACAGTACGTTACGTTATATTACTGTCATGTTACCTACAGTACGTTATATTACTGTCACGTTACCTACAGTACGTTACGTTATATTACTGTCATGTTACCTACAATACGTTACGTTATATTACTGTCACGTTACCTACAGTATGTTACGTTATATTACTGTCATGTTACCTACAGTACGTTATGTTATATTACTGTCATGTTACCTACAGTACGTTACGTTATATTAATGTTATGTTACCTACAGTACGTTACGTTATATTACTGTCATGTTACCTACAGTACGTTACGTTATATTACTGTCATGTTACCTACAGTACGTTACGTTATATTACTGTCACGTTACCTACAGTACGTTATATTACTGTCACGTTACCTACAGTACGTTATATTAATGTTATGTTACCTACAGTACGTTACGTTATATTACTGTCACGTTACCTACAGTACGTTACATTATATTACTGTCATGTTACCTACAGTACGTTATATTACTGTCATGTTACCTACAGTACATTACGTTATATTACTGTCATGTTACCTACAGTACGTTACGTTATATTACTGTCATGTTACCTACAGTACGTTACGTTATATTACTGTCATGTTACCTACAGTACGTTATATTACTGTCACGTTACCTACAGTACGTTATATTACTGTCACGTTACCTACAGTACGTTACGTTATATTAATGTTATGTTACCTACAGTACGTTATATTACTGTCATGTTACCTACAGTACGTTACGTTATATTACTGTCATGTTACCTACAGTACGTTATATTACTGTCACGTTACCTACAGTATGTTATATTACTGTCATGTTACCTACAGTACGTTACGTTATATTACTGTCACGTTACCTACAGTACGTTACGTTATATTACTGTCATGTTACCTACAGTACGTTATATTACTGTCACGTTACCTACAGTATGTTATATTACTGTCATGTTACCTACAGTACGTTACGTTATATTACTGTCACGTTACCTACAGTACGTTATATTACTGTCACGTTACCTACAGTACGTTACGTTATATTAATGTTATGTTACCTACAGTACGTTATATTACTGTCATGTTACCTACAGTACGTTACGTTATATTACTGTCATGTTACCTACAGTACGTTATATTACTGTCACGTTACCTACAGTATGTTATATTACTGTCATGTTACCTACAGTATGTTATATTACTGTCATGTTACCTACAGTACGTTACGTTATATTACTGTCACGTTACCTACAGTACGTTACGTTATATTACTGTCACGTTACCTACAGTACGTTACGTTATATTACTGTCATGTTACCTACAGTACGTTATGTTATATTAATGTTATGTTACCTACAGTACGTTATATTACTGTCATGTTACCTACAGTACTTTACGTTATATTACTGTCACGTTACCTACAGTACGTTATATTACTGTCATGTTACCTACAGTACGTTACGTTATATTACTGTCATGTTACCTACAGTACGTTACGTTATATTACTGTCATGTTACCTACAGTACGTTACGTTATATTACTGTCATGTTACCTACAGTACGTTACGTTATATTACTGTCATGTAACCTACAGTACGTTACGTTATATTACTGTCACGTTACCTACAGTACTTACGTTATATTACTGTCACGTTACCTACAGTATGTTATATTACTGTCATGTTACCTACAGTACGTTATATTACTGTCACGTTACCTACAGTACTTTATATTACTGTCATGTTACCTACAGTACGTTACGTTATATTACTGTCACGTTACCTACAGTACGTTATATTACTGTCACGTTACCTACAGTACGTTATATTACTGTCACGTTACCTACAGTACGTTACGTTATATTACTGTCACGTTACCTACAGTATGTTACGTTATATTAATGTTATGTTACCTACAGTACGTTATATTACTGTCATGTTACCTACAGTACGTTACGTTATATTACTGTCACGTTACCTACAGTACGTTATATTACTGTCATGTTACCTACAGTACGTTACGTTATATTACTGTCATGTTACCTACAGTACGTTACGTTATATTACTGTCATGTTACCTACAGTACGTTACGTTATATTACTGTCATGTTACCTACAGTACGTGATATTACTGTCATGTTACCTACGTTACGTTATATTACTGTCACGTTACCTACAGTACGTTACGTTATATTACTGTCATGTTACCTACAGTACTTTATATTACTGTCATGTTACCTACAGTACATTACGTTATATTAATGTTATGTTACCTACAGTACGTTACGTTATATTACTGTCATGTTAACTACAGTACGTTACGTTATATTACTGTCATGTTACCTACAGTACGTTACGTTATATTAATGTTATGTTACCTACAGTACGTTACGTTATATTACTGTCATGTTACCTACAGTACGTTACGTTATATTACTGTCATGTTACCTACAGTACGTTACGTTATATTACTGTCATGTTACCTACAGTACGTTACGTTATATTAATGTTATGTTACCTACAGTACGTTACGTTATATTACTGTCATGTTACCTACAGTACGTTACGTTATATTACTGTCATGTTACCTACAGTACGTTACGTTATATTACTGTCACGTTACCTACAGTACGTTATATTACTGTCATGTTACCTACAGTACGTTACGTTATATTACTGTCATGTTACCTACAGTACGTGATATTACTGTCACGTTACCTACAGTATGTTATATTACTGTCATGTTACCTACAGTACGTTATATTACTGTCATGTTACCTACAGTACGTGATATTACTGTCATGTTACCTACAGTACGTTACATTATATTACTGTCATGTTACCTACAGTACGTTATATTACTGTCACGTTACCTACAGTATGTTACGTTATATTACTGTCATGTTACCTACAGTACGTTATATTACTGTCATGTTCCCTACAGTACGTTATATTACTGTCATGTTACCTACAGTACGTTACGTTATATTAATGTTATTACCTACAGTACGTTACGTTATATTACTGTCATGTTACCTACAGTACGTTATATTACTGTCACGTTACCTACAGTACGTTATATTACTGTCATGTTACCTACAATACGTTACGTTATATTACTGTCACGTTACCTACAGTACGTTACATTATATTACTGTCATGTTACCTACAGTACGTTATATTACTGTCATGTTACCTACAGTACGTTACGTTATATTACTGTCATGTTACCTACAGTACGTTACGTTATATTACTGTCATGTTACCTACAGTACGTTACGTTATATTACTGTCATGTTACCTACAGTACGTTACGTTATATTACTGTCACGTTACCTACAGTACGTTATATTACTGTCATGTTACCTACAGTACGTACGTTATATTAATGTTATGTTACCTACAGTACGTTATATTACTGTCATGTTACCTACAGTAAGTTACGTTATATTACTGTCATGTTACCTACAGTACGTTATATTACTGTCACGTTACCTACAGTATGTTATATTACTGTCATGTTACCTACAGTACGTTACGTTATATTACTGTCACGTTAACTACAGTACGTTATATTACTGTCACGTTACCTACAGTACGTTACGTTATATTAATGTTAGGTTACCTACAGTACGTTATATTACTGTCATGTTACCTACAGTACGTTATATTACTGTCATGTTCCCTACAGTACGTTATATTACTGTCATGTTACCTACAGTACGTTACGTTATATTAATGTTATTACCTACAGTACGTTACGTTATATTACTGTCATGTTACCTACAGTACGTTATATTACTGTCACGTTACTTACAGTACGTTATATTACTGTCATGTTACCTACAATACGTTACGTTATATTACTGTCACGTTACCTACAGTATGTTACGTTATATTACTGTCATGTTACCTACAGTACGTTATGTTATATTACTGTCATGTTACCTACAGTACGTTACGTTATATTAATGTTATGTTACCTACAGTACGTTACGTTATATTACTGTCATGTTACCTACAGTACGTTACGTTATATTACTGTCATGTTACCTACAGTACGTTACGTTATATTACTGTCACGTTACCTACAGTACGTTATATTACTGTCACGTTACCTACAGTACGTTATATTAATGTTATGTTACCTACAGTACGTTACGTTATATTACTGTCACGTTACCTACAGTACGTTACATTATATTACTGTCATGTTACCTACAGTACGTTATATTACTGTCATGTTACCTACAGTACATTACGTTATATTACTGTCATGTTACCTACAGTACGTTACGTTATATTACTGTCATGTTACCTACAGTACGTTACGTTATATTACTGTCATGTTACCTACAGTACGTTATATTACTGTCACGTTACCTACAGTACGTTATATTACTGTCATGTTACCTACAGTACGTTACGTTATATTAATGTTATGTTACCTACAGTACGTTATATTACTGTCATGTTACCTACAGTACGTTACGTTATATTACTGTCATGTTACCTACAGTACGTTATATTACTGTCACGTTACCTACAGTATGTTATATTACTGTCATGTTACCTACAGTACGTTACGTTATATTACTGTCACGTTACCTACAGTACGTTACGTTATATTACTGTCATGTTACCTACAGTACGTTATATTACTGTCACGTTACCTACAGTATGTTATATTACTGTCATGTTACCTACAGTACGTTACGTTATATTACTGTCACGTTACCTACAGTACGTTATATTACTGTCACGTTACCTACAGTACGTTACGTTATATTAATGTTATGTTACCTACAGTACGTTATATTACTGTCATGTTACCTACAGTACGTTACGTTATATTACTGTCATGTTACCTACAGTACGTTATATTACTGTCACGTTACCTACAGTATGTTATATTACTGTCATGTTACCTACAGTATGTTATATTACTGTCATGTTACCTACAGTACGTTACGTTATATTACTGTCACGTTACCTACAGTACGTTACGTTATATTACTGTCACGTTACCTACAGTACGTTACGTTATATTACTGTCATGTTACCTACAGTACGTTATGTTATATTAATGTTATGTTACCTACAGTACGTTATATTACTGTCATGTTACCTACAGTACTTTACGTTATATTACTGTCACGTTACCTACAGTACGTTATATTACTGTCATGTTACCTACAGTACGTTACGTTATATTACTGTCATGTTACCTACAGTACGTTACGTTATATTACTGTCATGTTACCTACAGTACGTTACGTTATATTACTGTCATGTTACCTACAGTACGTTACGTTATATTACTGTCATGTAACCTACAGTACGTTACGTTATATTACTGTCACGTTACCTACAGTACTTTACGTTATATTACTGTCACGTTACCTACAGTATGTTATATTACTGTCATGTTACCTACAGTACGTTATATTACTGTCACGTTACCTACAGAACTTTATATTACTGTCATGTTACCTACAGTACGTTACGTTATATTACTGTCACGTTACCTACAGTACGTTATATTACTGTCACGTTACCTACAGTACGTTATATTACTGTCACGTTACCTACAGTACGTTACGTTATATTACTGTCACGTTACCTACAGTATGTTACGTTATATTAATGTTATGTTACCTACAGTACGTTATATTACTGTCATGTTACCTACAGTACTTTACGTTATATTACTGTCACGTTACCTACAGTACGTTATATTACTGTCATGTTACCTACAGTACGTTACGTTATATTACTGTCATGTTACCTACAGTACGTTACGTTATATTACTGTCATGTTACCTACAGTACGTTACGTTATATTACTGTCATGTTACCTACAGTACGTGATATTACTGTCATGTTACCTACGTTACGTTATATTACTGTCACGTTACCTACAGTACGTTACGTTATATTACTGTCATGTTACCTACAGTACTTTATATTACTGTCATGTTACCTACAGTACATTACGTTATATTAATGTTATGTTACCTACAGTACGTTACGTTATATTACTGTCATGTTAACTACAGTACGTTACGTTATATTACTGTCATGTTACCTACAGTACGTTACGTTATATTAATGTTATGTTACCTACAGTACGTTACGTTATATTACTGTCATGTTACCTACAGTACGTTACGTTATATTACTGTCATGTTACCTACAGTACGTTACGTTATATTACTGTCATGTTACCTACAGTACGTTACGTTATATTAATGTTATGTTACCTACAGTACGTTACGTTATATTACTGTCATGTTACCTACAGTACGTTACGTTATATTACTGTCATGTTACCTACAGTACGTTACGTTATATTACTGTCACGTTACCTACAGTACGTTATATTACTGTCATGTTACCTACAGTACGTTACGTTATATTACTGTCATGTTACCTACAGTACGTTATATTACTGTCACGTTACCTACAGTATGTTATATTACTGTCATGTTACCTACAGTACGTTACGTTATATTACTGTCATGTTACCTACAGTACGTGATATTACTGTCATGTTACCTACAGTACGTTACATTATATTACTGTCATGTTACCTACAGTACGTTATATTACTGTCACGTTACCTACAGTATGTTACGTTATATTACTGTCATGTTACCTACAGTACGTTATATTACTGTCATGTTCCCTACAGTACGTTATATTACTGTCATGTTACCTACAGTACGTTACGTTATATTAATGTTATTACCTACAGTACGTTACGTTATATTACTGTCATGTTACCTACAGTACGTTATATTACTGTCACGTTACCTACAGTACGTTATATTACTGTCATGTTACCTACAATACGTTACGTTATATTACTGTCACGTTACCTACAGTACGTTACATTATATTACTGTCATGTTACCTACAGTACGTTATATTACTGTCATGTTACCTACAGTACGTTACGTTATATTACTGTCATGTTACCTACAGTACGTTACGTTATATTACTGTCATGTTACCTACAGTACGTTACGTTATATTACTGTCATGTTACCTACAGTACGTTACGTTATATTACTGTCACGTTACCTACAGTACGTTATATTACTGTCATGTTACCTACAGTACGTTACGTTATATTAATGTTATGTTACCTACAGTACGTTATATTACTGTCATGTTACCTACAGTAAGTTACGTTATATTACTGTCATGTTACCTACAGTACGTTATATTACTGTCACGTTACCTACAGTATGTTATATTACTGTCATGTTACCTACAGTACGTTACGTTATATTACTGTCACGTTAACTACAGTACGTTATATTACTGTCACGTTACCTACAGTACTTTATATTACTGTCATGTTACCTACAATACGTTACGTTATATTACTGTCACGTTACCTACAGTACGTTACGTTATATTACTGTCACGTTACCTACAGTACGTTATATTACTGTCATGTTACCTACAGTACGTTATATTACTGTCACGTTACCTACAGTACGTTACGTTATATTACTGTCACGTTACCTACAGTATGTTACGTTATATTAATGTTATGTTACCTACAGTACGTTATATTACTGTCATGTTACCTACAGTACGTTATATTACTGTCACGTTACCTACAGTATGTTATATTACTGTCATGTTACCTACAGTACGTTATATTACTGTCACGTTACCTACAGTACTTTATATTACTGTCATGTTACCTACAGTACGTTACGTTATATTACTGTCACGTTACCTACAGTACGTTATATTACTGTCACGTTACCTACAGTACGTTATATTACTGTCACGTTACCTACAGTACGTTACGTTATATTACTGTCACGTTACCTACAGTATGTTACGTTATATTAATGTTATGTTACCTACAGTACGTTATATTACTGTCATGTTACCTACAGTACTTTACGTTATATTACTGTCACGTTACCTACAGTACGTTATATTACTGTCATGTTACCTACAGTACGTTACGTTATATTACTGTCATGTTACCTACAGTACGTTACGTTATATTACTGTCATGTTACCTACAGTACGTTACGTTATATTACTGTCATGTTACCTACAGTACGTGATATTACTGTCATGTTACCTACGTTACGTTATATTACTGTCACGTTACCTACAGTACGTTACGTTATATTACTGTCATGTTACCTACAGTACTTTATATTACTGTCATGTTACCTACAGTACATTACGTTATATTAATGTTATGTTACCTACAGTACGTTACGTTATATTACTGTCATGTTACCTACAGTACGTTACGTTATATTACTGTCATGTTAACTACAGTACGTTACGTTATATTACTGTCATGTTACCTACAGTACGTTACGTTATATTAATGTTATGTTACCTACAGTACGTTACGTTATATTACTGTCATGTTACCTACAGTACGTTACGTTATATTACTGTCATGTTACCTACAGTACGTTACGTTATATTACTGTCATGTTACCTACAGTACGTTACGTTATATTAATGTTATGTTACCTACAGTACGTTACGTTATATTACTGTCATGTTACCTACAGTACGTTACGTTATATTACTGTCATGTTACCTACAGTACGTTACGTTATATTACTGTCACGTTACCTACAGTACGTTATATTACTGTCATGTTACCTACAGTACGTTACGTTATATTACTGTCATGTTACCTACAGTACGTTATATTACTGTCACGTTACCTACAGTATGTTATATTACTGTCATGTTACCTACAGTACGTTACGTTATATTACTGTCATGTTACCTACAGTACGTGATATTACTGTCATGTTACCTACAGTACGTTACATTATATTACTGTCATGTTACCTACAGTACGTTATATTACTGTCACGTTACCTACAGTATGTTACGTTATATTACTGTCATGTTACCTACAGTACGTTATATTACTGTCATGTTCCCTACAGTACGTTATATTACTGTCATGTTACCTACAGTACGTTACGTTATATTAATGTTATTACCTACTTTACGTTACGTTATATTACTGTCATGTTACCTACAGTACGTTATATTACTGTCACGTTACCTACAGTACGTTATATTACTGTCATGTTACCTACAATACGTTACGTTATATTACTGTCACGTTACCTACAGTACGTTACATTATATTACTGTCATGTTACCTACAGTACGTTATATTACTGTCATGTTACCTACAGTACGTTACGTTATATTACTGTCATGTTACCTACAGTACGTTACGTTATATTACTGTCATGTTACCTACAGTACGTTACGTTATATTACTGTCATGTTACCTACAGTACGTTACGTTATATTACTGTCACGTTACCTACAGTACGTTATATTACTGTCATGTTACCTACAGTACGTTACGTTATATTAATGTTATGTTACCTACAGTACGTTATATTACTGTCATGTTACCTACAGTAAGTTACGTTATATTACTGTCATGTTACCTACAGTACGTTATATTACTGTCACGTTACCTACAGTATGTTATATTACTGTCATGTTACCTACAGTACGTTACGTTATATTACTGTCACGTTAACTACAGTACGTTATATTACTGTCACGTTACCTACAGTACGTTACGTTATATTAATGTTAGGTTACCTACAGTACGTTATATTACTGTCATGTTACCTACAGTACGTTATATTACTGTCATGTTCCCTACAGTACGTTATATTACTGTCATGTTACCTACAGTACGTTACGTTATATTAATGTTATTACCTACAGTACGATACGTTATATTACTGTCATGTTACCTACAGTACGTTATATTACTGTCACGTTACTTACAGTACGTTATATTACTGTCATGTTACCTACAATACGTTACGTTATATTACTGTCACGTTACCTACAGTATGTTACGTTATATTACTGTCATGTTACCTACAGTACGTTATGTTATATTACTGTCATGTTACCTACAGTACGTTACGTTATATTAATGTTATGTTACCTACAGTACGTTACGTTATATTACTGTCATGTTACCTACAGTACGTTACGTTATATTACTGTCATGTTACCTACAGTACGTTACGTTATATTACTGTCACGTTACCTACAGTACGTTATATTACTGTCACGTTACCTACAGTACGTTATATTAATGTTATGTTACCTACAGTACGTTACGTTATATTACTGTCACGTTACCTACAGTACGTTACATTATATTACTGTCATGTTACCTACAGTACGTTATATTACTGTCATGTTACCTACAGTACATTACGTTATATTACTGTCATGTTACCTACAGTACGTTACGTTATATTACTGTCATGTTACCTACAGTACGTTACGTTATATTACTGTCATGTTACCTACAGTACGTTATATTACTGTCACGTTACCTACAGTACGTTATATTACTGTCACGTTACCTACAGTACGTTACGTTATATTAATGTTATGTTACCTACAGTACGTTATATTACTGTCATGTTACCTACAGTACGTTACGTTATATTACTGTCATGTTACCTACAGTACGTTATATTACTGTCACGTTACCTACAGTATGTTATATTACTGTCATGTTACCTACAGTACGTTACGTTATATTACTGTCACGTTACCTACAGTACGTTACGTTATATTACTGTCATGTTACCTACAGTACGTTATATTACTGTCACGTTACCTACAGTATGTTATATTACTGTCATGTTACCTACAGTACGTTACGTTATATTACTGTCACGTTACCTACAGTACGTTATATTACTGTCACGTTACCTACAGTACGTTACGTTATATTAATGTTATGTTACCTACAGTACGTTATATTACTGTCATGTTACCTACAGTACGTTACGTTATATTACTGTCATGTTACCTACAGTACGTTATATTACTGTCACGTTACCTACAGTATGTTATATTACTGTCATGTTACCTACAGTATGTTATATTACTGTCATGTTACCTACAGTACGTTACGTTATATTACTGTCACGTTACCTACAGTACGTTACGTTATATTACTGTCACGTTACCTACAGTACGTTACGTTATATTACTGTCATGTTACCTACAGTACGTTATGTTATATTAATGTTATGTTACCTACAGTACGTTATATTACTGTCATGTTACCTACAGTACTTTACGTTATATTACTGTCACGTTACCTACAGTACGTTATATTACTGTCATGTTACCTACAGTACGTTACGTTATATTACTGTCATGTTACCTACAGTACGTTACGTTATATTACTGTCATGTTACCTACAGTACGTTACGTTATATTACTGTCATGTTACCTACAGTACGTTACGTTATATTACTGTCATGTAACCTACAGTACGTTACGTTATATTACTGTCACGTTACCTACAGTACTTTACGTTATATTACTGTCACGTTACCTACAGTATGTTATATTACTGTCATGTTACCTACAGTACGTTATATTACTGTCACGTTACCTACAGTACTTTATATTACTGTCATGTTACCTACAGTACGTTACGTTATATTACTGTCACGTTACCTACAGTACGTTATATTACTGTCACGTTACCTACAGTACGTTATATTACTGTCACGTTACCTACAGTACGTTACGTTATATTACTGTCACGTTACCTACAGTATGTTACGTTATATTAATGTTATGTTACCTACAGTACGTTATATTACTGTCATGTTACCTACAGTACTTTACGTTATATTACTGTCACGTTACCTACAGTACGTTATATTACTGTCATGTTACCTACAGTACGTTACGTTATATTACTGTCATGTTACCTACAGTACGTTACGTTATATTACTGTCATGTTACCTACAGTACGTTACGTTATATTACTGTCATGTTACCTACAGTACGTGATATTACTGTCATGTTACCTACGTTACGTTATATTACTGTCACGTTACCTACAGTACGTTACGTTATATTACTGTCATGTTACCTACAGTACTTTATATTACTGTCATGTTACCTACAGTACATTACGTTATATTAATGTTATGTTACCTACAGTACGTTACGTTATATTACTGTCATGTTAACTACAGTACGTTACGTTATATTACTGTCATGTTACCTACAGTACGTTACGTTATATTAATGTTATGTTACCTACAGTACGTTACGTTATATTACTGTCATGTTACCTACAGTACGTTACGTTATATTACTGTCATGTTACCTACAGTACGTTACGTTATATTACTGTCATGTTACCTACAGTACGTTACGTTATATTAATGTTATGTTACCTACAGTACGTTACGTGATATTACTGTCATGTTACCTACAGTACGTTACGTTATATTACTGTCATGTTACCTACAGTACGTTACGTTATATTACTGTCACGTTACCTACAGTACGTTATATTACTGTCATGTTACCTACAGTACGTTACGTTATATTACTGTCATGTTACCTACAGTACGTGATATTACTGTCACGTTACCTACAGTATGTTATATTACTGTCATGTTACCTACAGTACGTTACGTTATATTACTGTCATGTTACCTACAGTACGTGATATTACTGTCATGTTACCTACAGTACGTTACATTATATTACTGTCATGTTACCTACAGTACGTTATATTACTGTCACGTTACCTACAGTATGTTACGTTATATTACTGTCATGTTACCTACAGTACGTTATATTACTGTCATGTTCCCTACAGTACGTTATATTACTGTCATGTTACCTACAGTACGTTACGTTATATTAATGTTATTACCTACAGTACGTTACGTTATATTACTGTCATGTTACCTACAGTACGTTATATTACTGTCACGTTACCTACAGTACGTTATATTACTGTCATGTTACCTACAATACGTTACGTTATATTACTGTCACGTTACCTACAGTACGTTACATTATATTACTGTCATGTTACCTACAGTACGTTATATTACTGTCATGTTACCTACAGTACGTTACGTTATATTACTGTCATGTTACCTACAGTACGTTACGTTATATTACTGTCATGTTACCTACAGTACGTTACGTTATATTACTGTCATGTTACCTACAGTACGTTACGTTATATTACTGTCACGTTACCTACAGTACGTTATATTACTGTCATGTTACCTACAGTACGTTACGTTATATTAATGTTATGTTACCTACAGTACGTTATATTACTGTCATGTTACCTACAGTAAGTTACGTTATATTACTGTCATGTTACCTACAGTACGTTATATTACTGTCACGTTACCTACAGTATGTTATATTACTGTCATGTTACCTACAGTACGTTACGTTATATTACTGTCACGTTAACTACAGTACGTTATATTACTGTCACGTTACCTACAGTACTTTATATTACTGTCATGTTACCTACAATACGTTACGTTATATTACTGTCACGTTACCTACAGTACGTTACGTTATATTACTGTCACGTTACCTACAGTACGTTATATTACTGTCATGTTACCTACAGTACGTTATATTACTGTCACGTTACCTACAGTACGTTACGTTATATTACTGTCACGTTACCTACAGTATGTTACGTTATATTAATGTTATGTTACCTACAGTACGTTATATTACTGTCATGTTACCTACAGTACGTTATATTACTGTCACGTTACCTACAGTATGTTATATTACTGTCATGTTACCTACAGTACGTTATATTACTGTCACGTTACCTACAGTACTTTATATTACTGTCATGTTACCTACAGTACGTTACGTTATATTACTGTCACGTTACCTACAGTACGTTATATTACTGTCACGTTACCTACAGTACGTTATATTACTGTCACGTTACCTACAGTACGTTACGTTATATTACTGTCACGTTACCTACAGTATGTTACGTTATATTAATGTTATGTTACCTACAGTACGTTATATTACTGTCATGTTACCTACAGTACTTTACGTTATATTACTGTCACGTTACCTACAGTACGTTATATTACTGTCATGTTACCTACAGTACGTTACGTTATATTACTGTCATGTTACCTACAGTACGTTACGTTATATTACTGTCATGTTACCTACAGTACGTGATATTACTGTCATGTTACCTACGTTACGTTATATTACTGTCACGTTACCTACAGTACGTTACGTTATATTACTGTCATGTTACCTACAGTACTTTATATTACTGTCATGTTACCTACAGTACATTACGTTATATTAATGTTATGTTACCTACAGTACGTTACGTTATATTACTGTCATGTTACCTACAGTACGTTACGTTATATTACTGTCATGTTAACTACAGTACGTTACGTTATATTACTGTCATGTTACCTACAGTACGTTACGTTATATTAATGTTATGTTACCTACAGTACGTTACGTTATATTACTGTCATGTTACCTACAGTACGTTACGTTATATTACTGTCATGTTACCTACAGTACGTTACGTTATATTACTGTCATGTTACCTACAGTACGTTACGTTATATTAATGTTATGTTACCTACAGTACGTTACGTTATATTACTGTCATGTTACCTACAGTACGTTACGTTATATTACTGTCATGTTACCTACAGTACGTTACGTTATATTACTGTCACGTTACCTACAGTACGTTATATTACTGTCATGTTACCTACAGTACGTTACGTTATATTACTGTCATGTTACCTACAGTACGTGATATTACTGTCACGTTACCTACAGTATGTTATATTACTGTCATGTTACCTACAGTACGTTACGTTATATTACTGTCATGTTACCTACAGTACGTGATATTACTGTCATGTTACCTACAGTACGTTACATTATATTACTGTCATGTTACCTACAGTACGTTATATTACTGTCACGTTACCTACAGTATGTTACGTTATATTACTGTCATGTTACCTACAGTACGTTATATTACTGTCATGTTCCCTACAGTACGTTATATTACTGTCATGTTACCTACAGTACGTTACGTTATATTAATGTTATTACCTACTTTACGTTACGTTATATTACTGTCATGTTACCTACAGTACGTTATATTACTGTCACGTTACCTACAGTACGTTATATTACTGTCATGTTACCTACAATACGTTACGTTATATTACTGTCACGTTACCTACAGTACGTTACATTATATTACTGTCATGTTACCTACAGTACGTTATATTACTGTCATGTTACCTACAGTACGTTACGTTATATTACTGTCATGTTACCTACAGTACGTTACGTTATATTACTGTCATGTTACCTACAGTACGTTACGTTATATTACTGTCATGTTACCTACAGTACGTTACGTTATATTACTGTCACGTTACCTACAGTACGTTATATTACTGTCATGTTACCTACAGTACGTTACGTTATATTAATGTTATGTTACCTACAGTACGTTATATTACTGTCATGTTACCTACAGTAAGTTACGTTATATTACTGTCATGTTACCTACAGTACGTTATATTACTGTCACGTTACCTACAGTATGTTATATTACTGTCATGTTACCTACAGTACGTTACGTTATATTACTGTCACGTTAACTACAGTACGTTATATTACTGTCACGTTACCTACAGTACGTTACGTTATATTAATGTTAGGTTACCTACAGTACGTTATATTACTGTCATGTTACCTACAGTACGTTATATTACTGTCATGTTCCCTACAGTACGTTATATTACTGTCATGTTACCTACAGTACGTTACGTTATATTAATGTTATTACCTACAGTACGTTACGTTATATTACTGTCATGTTACCTACAGTACGTTATATTACTGTCACGTTACTTACAGTACGTTATATTACTGTCATGTTACCTACAATACGTTACGTTATATTACTGTCACGTTACCTACAGTATGTTACGTTATATTACTGTCATGTTACCTACAGTACGTTATGTTATATTACTGTCATGTTACCTACAGTACGTTACGTTATATTAATGTTATGTTACCTACAGTACGTTACGTTATATTACTGTCATGTTACCTACAGTACGTTACGTTATATTACTGTCATGTTACCTACAGTACGTTACGTTATATTACTGTCACGTTACCTACAGTACGTTATATTACTGTCACGTTACCTACAGTACGTTATATTAATGTTATGTTACCTACAGTACGTTACGTTATATTACTGTCACGTTACCTACAGTACGTTACATTATATTACTGTCATGTTACCTACAGTACGTTATATTACTGTCATGTTACCTACAGTACATTACGTTATATTACTGTCATGTTACCTACAGTACGTTACGTTATATTACTGTCATGTTACCTACAGTACGTTACGTTATATTACTGTCATGTTACCTACAGTACGTTATATTACTGTCACGTTACCTACAGTACGTTATATTACTGTCACGTTACCTACAGTACGTTACGTTATATTAATGTTATGTTACCTACAGTACGTTATATTACTGTCATGTTACCTACAGTACGTTACGTTATATTACTGTCATGTTACCTACAGTACGTTATATTACTGTCACGTTACCTACAGTATGTTATATTACTGTCATGTTACCTACAGTACGTTACGTTATATTACTGTCACG
The DNA here is from genome assembly GCF_901001165.1 of Salmo trutta. Taxonomy (NCBI): domain Eukaryota; kingdom Metazoa; phylum Chordata; class Actinopteri; order Salmoniformes; family Salmonidae; genus Salmo; species Salmo trutta. The sequence goes on from NC_042968.1 coordinate 15,537,563, forward strand.
TTACCTACAGTACGTTATATTACTGTCACGTTACCTACAGTACGTTACGTTATATTAATGTTATGTTACCTACAGTACGTTATATTACTGTCATGTTACCTACAGTACGTTACGTTATATTACTGTCATGTTACCTACAGTACGTTATATTACTGTCACGTTACCTACAGTATGTTATATTACTGTCATGTTACCTACAGTATGTTATATTACTGTCATGTTACCTACAGTACGTTACGTTATATTACTGTCACGTTACCTACAGTACGTTACGTTATATTACTGTCACGTTACCTACAGTACGTTACGTTATATTACTGTCATGTTACCTACAGTACGTTATGTTATATTAATGTTATGTTACCTACAGTACGTTATATTACTGTCATGTTACCTACAGTACTTTACGTTATATTACTGTCACGTTACCTACAGTACGTTATATTACTGTCATGTTACCTACAGTACGTTACGTTATATTACTGTCATGTTACCTACAGTACGTTACGTTATATTACTGTCATGTTACCTACAGTACGTTACGTTATATTACTGTCATGTTACCTACAGTACGTTACGTTATATTACTGTCATGTTACCTACAGTACGTTACGTTATATTACTGTCACGTTACCTACAGTACTTTACGTTATATTACTGTCACGTTACCTACAGTACGTTATATTACTGTCATGTTACCTACAGTACGTTACGTTATATTACTGTCATGTTACCTACAGTACGTTATATTACTGTCATGTTACCTACAGTACGTTATATTACTGTCACGTTACCTACAGTACTTTATATTACTGTCATGTTACCTACAATACGTTACGTTATATTACTGTCACGTTACCTACAGTACGTTACGTTATATTACTGTCACGTTACCTACAGTACGTTATATTACTGTCATGTTACCTACAGTACGTTATATTACTGTCACGTTACCTACAGTACGTTACGTTATATTACTGTCACGTTACCTACAGTATGTTACGTTATATTAATGTTATGTTACCTACAGTACGTTATATTACTGTCATGTTACCTACAGTACGTTATATTACTGTCACGTTACCTACAGTATGTTATATTACTGTCATGTTACCTACAGTACGTTATATTACTGTCACGTTACCTACAGTACTTTATATTACTGTCATGTTACCTACAGTACGTTACGTTATATTACTGTCACGTTACCTACAGTACGTTACGTTATATTACTGTCACGTTACCTACAGTACGTTACGTTATATTACTGTCATGTTACCTACAGTATGTTACGTTATATTAATGTTATGTTACCTACAGTACGTTATATTACTGTCATGTTACCTACAGTACTTTACGTTATATTACTGTCACGTTACCTACAGTACGTTATATTACTGTCATGTTACCTACAGGACGTTACGTTATATTACTGTCATGTTACCTACAGTACGTTACGTTATATTACTGTCATGTTACCTACAGTACGTTACGTTATATTACTGTCATGTTACCTACAGTACGTGATATTACTGTCACGTTACCTACAGTACGTTATATTACTGTCAGGTAAATTCCTCGCGTGACAGGCAGGCAATTAGACGACAAAAACTGGATCCAAACATACACACTTAGAGGGATAGGATCTGGAAGCTGAATGATATAAAAGCTCCTGAGTGCCCACAAACACATTGGGCCAGTGGTAATGGATCGAATCAAATCAAAGGTGACATACACAGATTTGCAGATGTTCTAGTAGGCACAGCGAAACGCTTATGTTACGAGCTCCAACCGCGCAGTAGAACGTCGATCAAATGCAATGGAAATACACAAATAATAAAAAATCAAAACAAGAAATTACAGAAATTACAGAACGAGTCCAATGAACAATCCATCGGTAGATATATTAGAGTGAACATGTGTCAGAATACAGAATATAAATACGTGGTGTGTATAGACAGTATATAATTTGGAAGGACAATGGTATGTACAGTAGTAGGTATATTAGGATAAGCTATGTGGAGAATACAGTATATGTACAGTACATATACATTATGCAGTATAATGGAGAATATGAAAGCAGGTGCTAGTGGTGCCCTTTGACCCAAAATCCCTCGCTCCACTCGCATTCCAACCCAGAAACTTCATTTAATTGGTTCTTGTGGAATACCATTGCAGACCCAAGTGGCCTGATCCACACACAACAGTCTAACTGGCTTTTTAACCCTGTCCAATTCAGCTGCATTGTCCCAGTGTGCCAGAGGACCCAAGGAGGGAAAGGGAAATCCCTGCCCGCTCTCTCTCCCCGTCCGCTCCTACCTTCTAGTCAGCTTAAGTGAGACTTTCCACTCTAAACATTCTCATCTCACAGAATACAGCTAGCGACAGTACTGAGAAAGCAAAGATGTTGCATTTCATTTCAGACTCTCCTTCATAAAGACAGAGGAAGTAATCAACATATAACCAGAAAGATATGGATACAATATGAAGTTCTGCCCTGATCAAACACAACTGCTAAAATATAAGCTGGCTCTGATGTTGTCGTTCCGCCAACGAGTATGAAAACAACAGCAGCGAAGAGGGCCGACCAACTGCCTTTGTACATGAAAAGTGATGTATTCCCACTGACTAACCGTTCAGCCAGCTTGGAGGAACATTAAACCATTGGAACAGATCTCTGGTGACAGCGTGACAAATCAATGTTTTTCTCTGTGTGTGAGAGAGTGTTTGTTTGGCTCTGGCCTTTCACAATTCCAAACGGAGGCCGTGGTGTTGGTGTTTGGGGAAGGGGTCAGGGACTGTGGCAGGTTAGGACCACTTCATTCACTGCCAAAGCCAAGGTCACTGCAGCTGCCCTGGGGCCATGGGAGAGGGGGATACCCCCCACCGACGGGAATGGGAAGAGAGTGAGAGAGAAGGAGGAGGGTTACTGGGGGAGGGTTGAAAAGGAGGAGGGGTATTCTGCCCCAGTGCACACATAGAGGTCACCGTTTTCCAGCTGAACCCTCCCCCTCTCCCCCTGACCTATGACCTTCCCATTTCTGAGCATATGCAGAGACAGAGTGGGGGAAGGGGCACGTAGTGGGAGGGGAGAGAAAAGCACCCACCTACCCAGGACAGAGCAGAGCACAGTAGTGAGGAATGACAAAAGGGGGCCTCAGTCAGCAAGTCAGTCCTTCCGTCAGTCAGTCAGTCAGTCAGGAAAGAATAGCGCTATGGTCATCCTCACAAAGAGGAGCCAACCAGAGGGCCTGGTTTTGTTCTGAACAGCATCTCACCCTGTTCCCAGCCACTCCACAGACTTCAATTCACCCCAACAATGGCTGCTGCAATTCTCTCTCTCTCTCAGAGGTAGCTAACATAAAGGGGTCTGCGGCTGAGGCCCAGAGAAGGGGAGTGGGGCACTTAGTTGACTGTGTCCTGTCCTGTCCTCTCTGTGTCAGATTAGCGCTGTCTCCTGCCTGTCCATCACTCTGGTCTAAGGCTGGGCTTTGTCCCTCCGGTTCATGTGAAGAGGTGAGGAGAGGAGAGCCCATCCGCCACTTCCTGGTCTTGGTATAGACAATGTGGCCGACTGTGGGCTCATGCGGGGAAGAGAGAATGGCCTGTGGGGCCAGAGAGACAGACAGACAGAGTTGAAAACAGGAACAGCACCAGATTGACAGACAGACAGACGTTGTCTGACCAGACACATCCTCTATCTCCTCCTCTTCCCCTCCTGACACTCCACGTCCTCTTCCTTTCACTATTTTATATGTCTTTACCAATCTCACAGGTTGTACAAAATGTCCGCCAAAGGGGAGGACAGGAAGAGGGAGTTTTTATTGGTGGATGGTGCTGGCCCTGTAAAGCTTTTTAACTGCATTTTTTGTCCGTAAAGGCAAGTGTAGTCAAGCGTGGTGATGGGGCAGTGGGGAGGGGCCTTTTGAAAGAACTGCCACAGAGAGTTGGCAGGGCCCCTAGTGAGACATTACATCACAGAACACACATAAGAGTAGACCTTGGGACAGTAACACTGGTAGTGATGGGTGGATCTGGACTATCACACACTATGGGAAATGTATTTTACTGTTAACACAAAACAGACACTTAGCAGGGCAAGCCAGCAGGCAGGTAGGCCGACATGCACAGAAACATACACATACACGTGTGCACAGACACACACGCCACGTGCATGCCCGCGTGCAGTGCTCACACACACAGATCAAATGACCAAATAACCAGATGTCAACATTTCAGACTCTCAGACTGGCCCTCAGAATCAAAACACAGTGGAAATCTGGTAAAAAACACTGGGCCAGACTACAGCCCTCTTGTCTCACCTCTGACCCCACCTCTGCCCTTTTCCCTCTCACCTCCGACCTCTATTACTGAGGAATTCCCCCTATGAGCCTTAAAACCAGGGAGAAGGAATTCTCGACCCCCTTTTCTTTTGTTTGTTTGAGAAAGGCTAGGGTGGTCCAGAGACATCCGGACCAAGATAGAATTCATTAAATGGATAGCACCCCGTCATGTGCCTCCCACAACCACAATGGACCTGCATTTTTAATTTGAACCAAAACCCAGCTGCATGCAAACACTCTGAGGGTCATGGTCAAGGTTAGAGCCTTTCATCAACAATGGGCAGAAAGACAACTGAAAATACATATTTTGACACTGGCTCTATTTTCTTCAAATGAGCACATTTACAACAACACATTTTCGGAAATCATGTTGAAATGGGTAATTGGGAGAAATATTTAGGACACTCTGGAAGGAATAATCTCCACCAGAGAACTTCGAGCTGCACAAAGGAAGCCGACAGTGGAATTTGACATCTAAAATATTTACTTCCAAACCATTAGAGACCTTTCTACCAGCCTTGAGACTGAGACCGAAGCTTGAGTGACAGCGGTTTTTCTTTCTGATCCCATCTCACGTCAATCAGCCACATTCCTCTTCCCACCTCTGGTATGGAACTTGTTAGCAGAGAAGGGAAGGGGAGAGGGAGGGGGAGAGAGAGAGACAGAGAAAAAGATAGCTGATGAGAGAGAGAGAGACGGTTTGAGACAGGAGGGAGAGAATGAGGAAGAAAGAGAGAGAGAACACAGAGAGAGAGAAGAATGAAAGATAAAAGAGAGAGCGGGGGGGTGATATTACTGCCTGGCTCCTCGCTCTTGTCTCTGTGCGACAGCTATTGCCACTTCATCTTTGGTTTACAGATTGTGGGAGAGAGAGATTTCAGCTACACCTATACCTGCCATCCCCTGGCGGGCGGCCACGTCACAGCTCTGCAAACATATCGTCGTGTTTTCACAGTGCCCCTGTCACAACAGTGCTGGGGTCTGCTGTGCTGTGGGAGGCTAGGCCTGGGTGACAGGACAGGACAAGGTTATCCTCTGAGACATGCAGCTGTTTGCCAGGTGTCTCTCTCTCTCTCTCTGCGGTTATTTCTCTCTTCTGAAATAATTTTATTATTAGTTATTGATGTTGCTGGCTCTTTGACAGATTTCTCTTCCTCTTTTTTGCACACAAGTAGGAGGGAAAGAAAACATATATCTGCAATTATAACATCTACACTTCCCAGTTAGGAATGTGATCCGCAAATATAGAAAACATATATCTACAATTATAACATCTACACTTCCCAGTTAGGAATGTGATCCGCAAATATAGAAAACATATATCTACAATTATAACATCTACGCTTCCCAGTTAGGAATGTGATCCGCAAATATAGAAAACATATATCTACAATTATAACATCTACACTTCCCAGTTAGGAATGTGATCCACAAATATAGAAAACATATATCTACAATTATAACATCTACACTTCCCAGTTAGGAATGTGATCCACAAATATAGAAAACATATATCTACAATTATAACATCTACACTTCCCAGTTAGGAATGTGATCCACAAATATAGAAAACATATATCTACAATTATAACATCTACACTTCCCAGTTAGGAATGTGATCCACAAATATAGAAAACATATATCTGCAATTATAACATCTACACTTCCCAGTTAGGAATGTGATCCGCAAATATAGAAAACATATATCTACAATTATAACATCTACACTTCCCAGTTAGGAATGTGATCCGCAAATATAGAAAACATATATCTACAATTATAACATCTACGCTTCCCAGTTAGGAATGTGATCCGCAAATATAGAAAACATATATCTACAATTATAACATCTACACTTCCCAGTTAGGAATGTGATCCACAAATATAGAAAACATATATCTACAATTATAACATCTACACAACCCAGTTAGGAATGTGATCCGCAAATATAGAAAACATATATAACATAATGCCACTTGTGATAATATCACTCCACAAAAAACATATGAAGGGGATCTCAATCTTGTTGAACATGAAGCAGCGAGGCGAGGAACCAGGGAACTTTCTGTTTGAGCAGTATCCCAGGCAGTATGCTGTTCAGCTAATGCACTGCAATCAATGCATTTGGGTCTTTATGCATAAATGATATCCTCTTTTAAGTTCCTTCAGCTTACTGTGAGGCATTGTTTACACAAGCAGATATTTAGAGAGCAGGATAACATCAAGCCACAGCCCCCAGCCACACTAACTGAGCAATGCTGCTTTCATAGCGTTTACACCCCCCCCCCCCCCCCCCTTCAGACAATACAGTACTAAACAGACTCTAATGGTCATTGTGTTGTTCTGCAGCTCCTCTCAAGGTTGCATTCCATAGGATTCCTCTCTATGGAATGAGAGGCCTTCCAGGGAACGTTCCAAGGATCCTTCCAGGGCTGGGAGAGGGAGCTGAGAGCCCAGGCTGGCAGCTACAGACTGGGGAACGGAGCCTGAGTGAGCCTGGGTGGAGGGATGGATGGGTTGGAGGTACTGTAGGCTGGCACATGGCCTACCCTAGGGCACTACCTAGGGCACCTCTTTGAGTGAAATGGGGATGCAGAGCCTCCATTTTATGTCTCCTGTGGCTTGTCAGCTGAGGTAGAGCTAATTCCAACACTATCTTCTTCCTGACGCATATCACATCAGCATCATGTAGGGCGTGAAATAAACTGGCAAAGGTATAATATCAACAGGAAAAAAGAAGCTCCCAGATCTGCGATGTCTCATCTTAAAGAAATAGAAAATTCAAATTTCTTGATCCCGCTGGGGGACTTGGGCAAGCAGAGGCGTTTGTAAATACAATTGCTTCAAGTGTTTGTTTGGCCTTCAGATACAAAAGCATAATGGAGCCAAGGCGCACACAATGGAGACAAGGTAAATACTATTTCCAAGAAAGCCATGAGGAGAGAAAAGAGGAGAGTGCTCTTCCATATCCGGAATGTCCTGCTTTAGATTAAAACAGGCATTGAGAGTATTGGCGGATGAATCACAGAGCCTGCATTCGAGCTGAGCTGTTCTATTTCAATCTATTACGCCTCATTGACTGCCTTCACATACATCTTATGTGATCACTCAGGATCTCTACGCAAACAACCCATGACTGTTTTCCCTTCCCAGAAGTCTGTTGTTTGCCAAGAAATATTCGTAATCATTTTTCACAGTAAGATGTCCCTTGGCTAAATGCACTTGAAGATAAATCATACGGAATTCTTAAAGTTGGTTATCCCCTGACATGTATGTATAGGGCCAAAATAACGAAAATGGGCTTGGTATATTCTGACATGAATTCATAAAGCTAAATAATGAAATGATCCAACTTATCTTGATCACATTGGCATCAATCTAACTCAGATCTGAGTCCTCCACCTGGGAGGTAGATTAGATAGACACCTGTTAAGACTCAGTGGGCGTCCAGAGCTCTGAGCCCTTCAGCCCAGCTCAGCGTTACAGACAGAGAAATCATATTATACCTCAATCTCCCAAGAGCAGAGAGAGATATGACCATGCACAGCAGGGTAAAATAGACACAGTAATCTGCACAGTGCTAACCACATTGGTCCTTAAAACGTTATATATGTCTGTTTTCCAAGCAGGGACGTAGGCCTTTGGTAAAGAGGAAAAGAGGGGCATGTCATGATGCATTTTCTCACTGAGGTGAATTGCAGAGGCAGTGGCAGGAGCTCTCAGCAGCACCTTTCTCATTGTGCCTGGGGAGAGGAGTTTAGAGGAGGCTGGGAAGGGGGCAGGGGCACGCTGTCCTGAGCGGTAACAGAATACTGGTGTGTGTCTATGTGTGTGTGTCTATGTGTGTGTGTCTATGTGTGTGTGTCTATGTGTGTGTGTGCATGTAAAGAAATTTGATTGATTTATTTTAGTGAGTGAAGGAAGGATGAGCGCAGTCCCCAGAGAGAATTAGCAGTCCCCAGAGAGAATTAGCAGTCCCCAGAGAGAATTAGCAGTCACCAGAGAGAATTAGCAGTCACCAGAGACAAGAAGAATGACATGGGTAAAGCCTGTCGCATGCGTCTCAGTCGAAACAGCGCATATATTTTGACGACATTTTGTGGCGTTTTTGTTTGTTTTGGTGTTCGGCAGGGTTTTTTTCGTCTGTTTGAGCACACACATTTTATCTTTAGGCAAGTCGAAGTTCGGTAGACGAAGACTACGCCCCTTCGTCGGTGATTGGTCAACAGTACTACTCCAAGTAAAAGTTAGAACTATGGACGGGATTCTTCAAATGGAAGTCATTCAATGAATAACTAAGACCTCCTTGGCAACAACTTCAAAATTTATGACAGATTTCTTGATTTATCTTAGATACATTTTTGACTATTTTGAGAAAATGTATACTGGCTATATTGTTGCAAACAGTATTATTGCCGTTCTTTTCTCATTTTTCCAGCGAAGGTATTTTAAGGGTGTATACGAGGCACATTCATTCGCTTCGCTTCCTAGTTCTGCTAGGAGCAAAACGAGCCTAGTATGCGGGCACCTTTACACTGCCTCCATCACAGATCACCCTCTGAGCACTGAGACCTGTGGTTGTTTGCTCCATTAGGAGAATTACTCTCATTATGTGTCTGTCTACAAAGTATCTGTTACCTTATATCTACCCAAATTGTGAAAGAAAAAAAAACCACTGGTGTGGTCTACAATCTCTCTCTCTCTCTCTCTCTCTCTCTCTCTCTCTCTCTCTCTCTCTCTCTCTCTCTCTCTCTCTGCAAGCCAATTTCCCAGCAGATCCATAGGGAGGGAGGCCCAGTGTATTGCGGTTCTATTAAGACAGTCTCCTGACCTGTGCAGCCCAGTCATTGAGCTGAGTGTCAGTGGGAAGTGCAGCAGCAGGGCAGCTTCAAAGGCTCGGGCCAGGCTGGTGGAGGGAGGAAAGGGGGGTGAGGGGCGGGGTTTCACCCAGAGACAAAGGAAACCCAAGGGAGATGGAAGGCCGGCGCTTCAGTCCACCCAGTCAGGAGGCTAGGATGAATGGGAGGGGTACGGAGTAGCATCTCCTCCAACTACTCCCATACACACACACAATAATAATCAACCAACGCCTGGAAACACACACACACACACACTTTTAAAGCTGTTACAATGCTGCCAACACACTCACCACTCTCCATAGCGTTATTGTTTACCTCTGTGGCTGCCTTTCATGGCAGTATTCTTTACATCTAGAAAGAGATTCAATTAGTTCCCCCCCACAGATCTACACAATGAAGGATAAAGAAAGCTGTAAATATCAACAAAAAATACAAAAACTAAGATGTCTTGATTTCATAAGTCTTCACAGCCCAGAATTAATAGTTGGCAGTCACTACAGCTGTGAATCATTATGGGTAATATTCTACCTTTGCACAACTCTTAGGGTAACATAGGTTCATTGTTTTTTGTAAAAATTGCTCAAACTCAGTACATTTTAGCTGGGAATAATTGATGGACAGCAATATTGAAACCTTGTCTCAGATTTTCAAACAAATTTAAGTCAGGACTGAGACTGGACTACTCAACACTCAACATCTGTTGGAAAGCCATTCTGGTGCGTTTGGTATAAACATTTGTGTAATTGTCTCTCTGAAAAGTAAAACTCTATCCCAGGGGTTACAGAAGACTGAGGCTGGTTTTCTTTACATTTTTTACCTGGGCTTTGCTCCTTGCAAAGTTCTTCTGATCCTGACAAACTCCCAGGTCCCTGCTGATGGCACGGTGAATTGTTTTGTTGATTTCACATTGAATTCACGTGTGACAAATGTAAATCAAAACCAGACGTTGAACTGACGTCTGTGCCCAGTGGGTGAAGCTTCACTAATCGCACCACCCTTTGCAGGACAACACTGCCTGCCTGTCACTGGGCTTGCTGTCGTGTGGGGAGGCTGTAATAGCAGCAGAAAAATTACCCTAAAGTAAAAATTGAGCATGAGCCCCAACACAGACAAAAACATAAGGATATATACTGTATCCTCCAACCACATCTCCCCCCACATACACACATAATAATAATTAAAGCTATTACAATGTGTCAACACACTCACCACTCTCCACAGAGGGCTGTCTGGTCCAAGCACACCAAGACAGTCATGAAGAGGGCACGACAAAACCTATTCCCCCTCAGGTGACTAAAAAGATTTGGCATAGGTCCTCAGATCCTCAAAAGGTTTTACAGCTGCACCATCGAGAGCATCCTTATGGGTTGCATCACTGCCTGGTATGGCAACTGTTCGGCCTCTGACCACAAGGCACTACAGAGGGTAGTGCGTACGGTCCAGTACATCACTGGGGCCAAGCTTCCTGCCATCCAGGACCTCTATACCAGGCGGTGTCAGAGGAAGGCCCTAGAAATACTCAAACACTCCAGCCACCCTAGTCATAGACTGTTCTCTCTGCTACCGCACGGCAATAGATTCCGGAGCGCCAAGTCTAGGTCCAAGAGGCTTCTAAACAGCTTCTACCCCCAAGTCATAAGACTCCTGAACATCTAATCAAATGCCTACCCAGACTATTTGCATTGCCCCCCCCCCTTTTACGCTGCTGCTACTCTCTGTTATTATCTATGCATAGTCACTTTAATAACTCTACCTACATGTACATATTACCTCAATTACCTCGACTACCGGTGCCTCCTTCACACTGACTCTGTACCGGTACCCTCTGTATATAGCCACGCTTTTGTTAGTTTACTGCTGCTCTTTAATTATTTGTTACTTTATTGATTTTTTTTTTGGTATTTTCTTAAAACTGCATTGTTGGTTAAGGGCTTGTAAGTATGCATTTCGTTGTAAGGTCTACACCTGTTGTGTTCGGCGCACGTGAAAAATAAAATGTGATTTGATTTGATTGCTCCAAGGCAAAGAAGTGGCATCCTTTTTGATCTTGAGGAATTTATGGATATCTTGGATATTGACTATGCCAGAGAATACTACAATTATATCTTCTCAATGCCAGTGGAGGATCCTCAAATGAGGAAGGGGAGGACCATCCTACTCAGTGAATTTCAGAAACATTTTAATAGTGAAACATTATCCTTTTTAGATAAAACTATACTAAATGTATTCATGTAACCAAATAACCGATTAAAACACACTGTCTTGCAATGAAGATTTACAGTAGCCTCAATAGCACTCGCTATGACTTCAATACAAAACCTTTGATTTGGTTTGAGAGGAACTGATAGTTGCGTTCACCCAGATGACAGCCCTGCAGCGTTGTTACAGGTTGCCTCTCTCTCTCTCCCATTCTGCTCCTCTTTTATCCCTGATAGCCCCTGCAATCTTCTGTTTTATAAACTCTCATTCAACAGCCCAGCGTTAGGCTGGGAGGGAATTTAACCATGGCGATCTCACTGTCAAAAAGTAGTGCTAAAATACTGAATCAGGGGAGGTTCTACAATGTAGCTGTCTGGGATACTGTATGTATAGAAAACACACACAAATGGTAGTCAGAATGGAGTTGTACCTATTTGTCTATTTTCACCTTCACTCTTCATGTTTGGCCTCTCCTTTTCTCCACCCAACACCCCACCGTGCTTCTCTTGATCCCCCAGGGTTACCCAGGTCAATTACAGACTCAGAGCCTGAATGGGCCCCAGAATTAAAATAAATTATAACTTAACAAAGCTTAAACTCTTTCCAATTAATGCATAAAAAAGGGGACAAAAGCCTGTCATTTCGATTGATCCTATTTTGTAAGCGAGGGCTTTTATGATCAGTTGCCTGGTGACGGGCGTGCGGGGCATAAAAGGAGGACCATTCAGCAAACCGCTGGTCCGGCCAGTCTACTATACTGAGCGCTGTAATTAATTGAAATGATGAAAAGCTTCCTGAGCCTAAGCTAATGAGGAACTCCAAGAGAAACGGGAGGGAGAGATGGAGAAGGAGAGGGAGAGAGGCAAAGCCATCAAAGAGATAACATTTACAAAAATAAGTGTTTCCTGGACGGCTGGCCAATTGAGCGGGCCGACGGGGAGCCCATGCTGCACCAGCTCCCAGCAGAGAGCTCACACACGGCAGACAAGTAAATAAGAAGAACAATTTATGGTGGATGGGGTTGAGGGCCGGGCGGGACACTTTATCTGAGGGGGGCTATAAAGAGGCTTCACTAATCGCGCCACCATTTGCATGGCAGCACTGCCTGCCTGTCACTGGGACTGCCATGGAGCCGTGGCGCAGGGAGCGAGGCTGTAATGCAGCACAAATTACCCTAAAGTACAAATTGAGCATGAGCCCCAACACAGACAAATACATGAGACAAAAAATAACCTTTGATCTTTAGAAGTCTTGAGTAACGAACCTCTCTTTAAAGGAGAGAAAAAAGGTCTCAGCTTCCTTCCCGTCTCAAATGTATTTCTCTACTGGTGGGCCCTAAAAGGATAAAAGAGATCTGAAATGGATCAAGCCTCTCTCATATGCTAAACTGCCCCTGCTGGAGGTTGGCTATTAGTGTCTTCCCTAGGAGAGGCCTGCTGCACTGACAGAACATTACCCAGCACTCCTGTCTGCCTCTGTGTTCCTTCCTTCCTTCCTTATAGCTACTTCACTTTCACACTTCTTCCTGTATCACAATCCTCTGTACCAAGTATTTAGACAACCCCCCCCCAAAAGCGCAATACAGGAACAGCTGAGAGCTAAGTAGAGGCATCTGATAGAAATGGAAACATTCAGAGGCTGATAACATCATCATAGCATTTTTTCACCTCCCATCAACTCTTCTTCCCTGCTCTCTACTGGCTGGGTATATGTGGACAGACAGAGAGGCCATGATGGTGTACACTGAGATTATCAATATGTAGTTCAAACTCTGAAAGGGAGGAAGGTGTGAGAGACGACTTCCCTCCTTCACCTCTCCCTCCTCCCTGGGAGGAAAGAAGAGCAGAGCTGTTTCACTTTTGCCACATCTCTTCTCATGTCTCCTCCAGTGGGTGAGCCAGGGTTGATGCCTACTGCGCTTCATCCAATGATTTATATATACACTAGATGACTGAAGCTACCGCGCATCCATCTTGGCACTGCCCCACCGTTGTAAATAATATTTTGGAAGCTATAGAAATTCATTCATTAATGTCTATATTTGTTTTTGCCAAGTTTATTCTATTACGGACACCTTAATGTATACTTTTAAATTATATTATGTGAGCTAAACATAAAAATGTAAAATAAAAAGATTTTAAAACATTTTCCTTAAAGTATAATTTTGAGAGATTACTAATGTTACTGTCCTTTCTACAACAACATAAATACTTAAATACATGTAATTTTGTCCTTGAAACATTTAATTTAAATACTGTAGAATTTCATTCGTTCCTGTTGAGGACTGCTCTACTGGGGAGTACTAATATGGCCGACCGGTGGCTTCAAAGCCCCTCAATGGCCAATACATAGCATCAGCAATCCAGGGATTATATACATCATTGGCTCCATCTAGCAGAGAATCACTCCAGTCCATCACAGTCTTTTACTAAAGAATAAATTACAAACAAATAAAGGCTCCTACTGGATGATATAAAAAAAACAAGAACTAGACCCACTGCTTTTGAAAATGGAAATATGGATTTTGCTTCATGTGATAACAATACCCAGTGTGGATTGTTCAAGCCCCTCATGATGTGTAATGACTCATAGATCAAACTCCATATCTAGCAGGGCATCTGTACGTGCTGCTATCAAAGGGACATTGATTCTGGTTTGTAAGCCCAGAAGCATTTCATGTCTGTGACAGTGCACCCAGGAGCACACAGAGACCTTTACTGACACGAGGCGAAAGACATGAGAGGATCTTGCTTTAACCACCATTTTCCCAAACAACAATAGACATGACCACGCTTTGATGGGCAACATTGGACGTTGGGGCTGTGAATTCCTGCGGAGCCCATTTGTCCGTTCTCTAGCTGGGCATTTCTATTGAAAAGGACCCATTAGGACCAACATGCAGTTTTTAGGAGCATATCAAATTGGGTGTCAAATGACAGCTAAGAGTCTATATTTGTGGGAAATAAAGGCATAGATACATTTTCCAACAATTTTCCATCTTAAAAAATGTGGCGTAAGTAATGTATTTGATTTTCGGGTAAATAGATGGAAAAGGGGTCTTAGAAAACATCTACCAGAAAAAGTCTTAAAAGGTTTCAGAAATACATCAAAACCCAATAATGTTGATGTAAAGACCCCTGCTAACTAATATCAACACTTATATTTAGTTTTGGAGAAATTGTTTACCTTGTGTAAGTTTAAGAAATATTGCCTTGTAATTCCTTTACCAAAAACCCACATATCTTCATGCTTTAAGATATTTTCAAATGTCTCTACCTAATGAGAGAGGATAATGAAAGCTTACAGAAGTAACAAGTAAAGGTAGACCTATCAATTAGTTCTAGTGTTTTTACTGATATCAATTTTGTTTATGAATTATTGAGTGATTAAAACTCGTTATTCCGTTATCAAATCAGTAACGGAAATACTGCAACTGAACAGGCTACAATGGGAAATCCTAATAGTCACAACACAGTTGGGTCACATGCTACTGTTCTCCCTTCCACTGGCGTACTGTTATGTTCAGCTCAGAACTGTTTTCTTTGTCTTTCTGTTGTCTGCTGGTCAAACCAAGAGTGTTAAAACAGTCTGAGTCTGGACAACTCCTCCCTCTCTCTCTCTCTCTTTTTGCCTCTCTCTCTCTCTCTCTCTCTCACTCTCCAGTTAATGTCACCTCTGCAAGCTCTTACTGACACCTACCCATGAGCCCCCTCTCTCTCCATGTCCTGTAACTAGCATCCTCACCCACTGAGCACCGACCGACACTGGACGTCAATGGACGTTGAAACGTAATTGAAATTTGGTCAGTTCACCCATGGCCTTGATGTTAACGTCCACAGATGGACGGGACTGGACCAAATCTGAACCTATCATAGACGTATGTTTCACAAGTTTGGATAGTACAGTACAGTGAGTAGAGCACAGTAGAGTACAGTCCAATACAATACAGTAGTACAGTACAATACAGTACAGTACAGTGAAGAAAAGTATAATACAGTAGAGTAGAGTTTATTGTACTGTACTCTACTGTACAGAACTATACTATACTTTACTGAACTCTACTGAACTATACTACACTCTACTTTACTGTACTGAACTATACTGAACTATACTATACTTTACTGTACTGTACTGAACTCTACTCTAGCCTACTCTACTCTGCTATTGTACTGCACTGTACTCTACTGTGCTCCAAACTTGTGAAAACATGAGGAGAATGACATTCATATCCATAATAATGCATTTCTGTGTAGTACAGATCAGGGATCCATGATGTAATTCCGTTACCGTAATTCCGTTACCGGGTGTAAATCCACTTTACTTACTGTAGTTCAATAACCAAAATATATATTTTTAACTCAATGTGTCCTGTCATAGCTGACATCTCATTCTTTCTGCAGACATCTTTTAATCTTCATTCAGAGCAGATATTTAACGGAGTTTTAAGAAAACGTGGTCGCATAAAAACCTGAGGGAGATTTTACCGTAATTATGTTACCAAAGCTTGCATCTGCACAGTTCTCCTACTAAATTAGTTTTTGTGTACATTTTTCAGTGGAAATTGTTAAAAGTAGTCCTTGTGCATAGAGTTGTATGGTTTGTTCAACTTTGTCAAAGCGTAATTCCGTTACCGTGGAATTGCCCAGCTGTTCTTTTTCACTATGATTGCTTCCTCCTGTCCTGAAGCCTGGTGTCCTGCAGGCTCAGACAACCAAGTAAAGATTCATTAAGGAGAAGGCCCCGCCCTTAGCTTCTCTTTGTCACTCAACAAAGACATCAATTCCCTGAGTCCAGCATCGGCACGCAAAACACACACACACACACACACACACACACACACACACACACACACACACACACACACACACACACACACACACACACACACACACACACACACACACACGGTTACTATCATATGGTAGGCATGTCAGGACTCCGCCCTTCCCCATTCCCAGCAGATAAATATCACATGCTTCATTAGAATGGGGCCCTTTCTCAACACTCCCTCCTTAGGGGTCAAAGGCCATAATGTCAGAATGTGACCTCCAGACCATCAGTAATCCTTAAACTGATCAATATGAGTCACAGGGCAGGGGTCATCCATTTAAGTGACCCTGAAGAACAAAAAGGAAAGAAGCCCAGAAGAGAACACACTATTATCTTTTCAGGAGCAGCCAGTGGTGGAAAAAGCCCTACCACCCGAAGCAATGAGCTTCAACTTGACACAGAGAGAAAGAAGCTGTCTGCACATAACATTAACTCCTAGTACATCCTGTAATCAGATTGTGGAGCACATTCAGAGAGATCAGAGAGATCTGTGCTGGCCAGGTGTGGATACATTAGTAGATTCATTGTGTGATACATTCATTGTATCACTGCATATGAAATGTTGTTTGTAATACCCGCTGTAGACAAGACCTAATATTAGCCATCCCCTCAGCAATGAATATTCTAATTGGCCCAGGTTTGGCCCGGGGGTAGACCGTCATTGTAAATAAGAATTAGTTCTTAACTGACTTGCCCGGTTAAATAAAGGTCAAATAAAAAACAAAACTCCTCGAGTGCTGAGCTGTCAGTCACCCTGTCAGTCACCCCCTCAGACCACTAAATCATAAATAAGAAGTCATAGAATAGTCAAATCCAGGATTTTCTCTCATGTAAAATCGGGGAGACGCTGAAACGGTAACTATGGGCTGACTTATGAGAGAAAGCCTCCCTAAGGAGGTTTTAAAAGGTTTCTTGTGTCTGGCGGCGCCACTGCGCAGGGATGACTTTTTCCCGTGGCCTGCGAGACGCGAGGCCCTGCCCGTGACCACTTAGCCACCTCGGTCCCATTGAGCGGCGAGGCCGCATGGACACAACAGCACAGCAGTGAGCTGTCTCCTTCCTGGCCTGTGTTACACACAGGGCAGGAATCTAAGCCCTCTGCCCGCCTTTGTCTGTCAGTGTGTAACTCGACGCAGCACAGAAGAGCTTTCAGAAACGCTTAACTGTACAGTATCACAAAGGTGCTGCTTTGATTACTCCCCACGACCTCTGCAGTGAGTGGATTCCTGTGCATTAGAGTTACTATATTGTAACTATATTGTGTGTGTGTGTGGTGTGTGTGTGTGTGTGTGTGTGTGTGTGTGTGTGTGTGTGTGTGTGTGTGTGTGTGTGTGTGTGCGTGCGTGCGTGCGTGCGTGCGAGTGTGTGTGTGTGTGTGTGTGTGCAAACACAAAGGTTTTTTTAAAAGAATACTGCACATTCAACTGACCCATTGTTCTCCAGTGTAAGGCAGTGACATATGCCCTTTTTTTTATCTTCCACAGAAACACATGGGTTTGTCTATTGTTCTCCAGCACTGCACAGCACTGGAGCACTGGAGCACTGGAGCACACCACATCATCATTAACAAACATATGAACGTACAGAGTTCGAAACAAAGGATCTTCTATTAGCCGTTAAAGGACAAAGGCTGCTGCACAAGCTTGGAGACCACATCAATTACTGTGGCTGCCTTATTTAAGACACCATCAACCCACTGCTCTATGGTCACTTCACTGTTCAGTTACTGTGACCCCAAGCCTCATAAAGCAATGAGACAAGACCTTCTGAAAATAACAAGCGCCACATAGCATAACACATTCACTTTGAGACTAACTCCGTGGAGGCTGCTGAGGGGAGGACGGCTCATAATAAAGGCTGGAATGGAGTCAAACACATCAAAAACGTGGTTTCCATGTGGTTGATACCACTCCGCTGACTCCATACCAGCCATTATCATGAGCCGACCTCCCCTCAGCAGCCTCCACTGGAATAACTCCACCGTGTAAACTATACTGTCTATGTATTTAAATGACCATCACCACCATGTTTTCTTCCATTTCCAGTCAAGTCAAGCACAGCCTTGACAATGTATGTTTACAGTGTAATCTACACATACACTGTGCAGTGTACATAGCTACAGTATCAGAATGAGAAACGCCAAGGCAGGAATAAGAGACGAGGCAGTGTCCAGCACAGTGCTGTTCTACGTCTCTCTCCAAACAACAGCCACATGGTCAAACAGAGCAGAGGGCTCGAGGACAGGGGGATGGCTTTTATTCACCGAGGGATACACACATGGAGATGGAGACAGAGAGAGGGGGGGAGAGAAATGGAACGGGGAGAGAAAAAGAGAGAGAAAGAGAGGGAGAAGGATAGAGATCCATAGAGACTGCTCTGAGAGACTGTCTCAACCAAACAGCCACATTTTCTCTCCACCAAAATCAAATCAAATCAAATTGTATTTGTCACATGCGCCACCTTACAGTGAAATGCTTACGTACAAGCCCTTAACCAACAATGCTTTAAAAAAGTGTTAAAGTGAAAAATAAGAGTAACAAATAATTAAAGAGCAGCAGCAAAATAACAAGCGAGGCTATATACAGAGGGTACAGAGCCAATGTGCGGAGGCACCGGTTAGTTGAGGTAATTGAGGTAATATGTACATGTAGGTAGAGTTATTAAAGGGATTATGCATAGATTATAAACAGAGAGTAGCAGCAGTGTAATTGAGGGGTCTGGGTAGCCCTTTGATTAGCAGTTCAGGAGTCTTATGGCTTGGGGGTAGAAGCTGTTTAGAAGCCTCTTGGACCTCGACTTGGTGCTCCGGTACCGCTTGCTGTGCGGTAGCAGAGAGAACAGTCTATGACTAGGGTGGCTGGAGTCTTTGACAATTTTTAGGGCCTTCCTCTGACACCGCCTGATATAGAGGTCCTGGATGGCAGGAATCTTGTCCCCAGTGATGTACTGGGCCGTACGCACTACCCTCGGAGGCCGAGCAATTGCCATACCAGGCAGTGATGCAACCAGTCAGGATGCTCTCGATGGTGCAGCTGTTAAACCTTTTGAGGATCTGAGGTCCCATGCCAAATCTTTTCAGTCTCCTGAGGGGGAATAGAATTTGTTGTGCCCTCGTTACGACTGTCTTAGTGTGTTTGGACCATGATAGTTTGTTGGTGATGTGGGCACCAAGGAACTTGAAGCGCTCAACCTGTTCCACTACAGCCCCGTCGATGAGAATGGGGGCGTGCTCTGTCCTCCTTTTCCTGTTGTTCACAATCATCTCCTTTGTCTTGATCACGTTGAGGGAGAGGTTGTTGTCCTGGCACCACACGACCAGGTCTCTGACCTGCTCCCTATAGGCTGTCTCATCGTTGCCGGTGGTCAGGCCTACCACTGTTGTGTCATCGGCAAACTTGATGATGCTGTTGGAGTCATGCCTGGCCGTGCAGTCATGAGTGAACAGGGAGTACAGGAGGGGACTGAGCACGCACCCCAGAGGGGCCCCCGTGTTGAGGATCTGCGTGGCGGATGTGTTGTTCCCTACCCTTACCACCTGGGGGCAGCCCGTCAGGAAGTCCAGGATCCAGTTGCAGAGGGAGGTGTTTAGTCCCAGGGTCCTTAGCTTAGTGATGAGCTTTTGAGGGCACTATGGTGTTGAACGCTGAGCTGTAGTCAATGAATAGCATTCTCACATAGGTGTTCTTTTTGTCCAGGTGTGAAAGGGCAGTGTTGATCCACAGATTGCATCTGGAGTGGGTCTAGGGTTTTTGGGATAATGGTGATGATGTGAGCCATGACCAGCCTTTCAAAGCACTTCATGGCTACAGACGTGAGTGCTACGGGTCGGTAGTCATTTATGCAGGTTACCTTTGTGTTCTTGGGCACAGGGACTACTGGTATTACAGACTCACTCAGGGACAGGTTGTAAATGTCAGTGAAGACACTTGTCAGTTGGTCAGCGCATGCTCGGAGTACACATCCTGGTAATCCGTCTGGCCTGCGGCCTTGTGAATGTTGACCTGTTTAAAGGTCTTACTCACATTGGCTACGGAGAGCGTGATCACACAGTTGTCCGGAACAGCTGGTGCGCTCATGCATGTTTCAGTGTTACTTGCCTCAAAGCGAGCATAGAAGTAATTTAGCTCGTCTGGTAGGTTCGTGTCACTGGGCAGCTCGTGGCTGTGCTTCCCTTTGTAGTCTGTAATAGTTTGCAAGCCCTGCCACATCCGAGGAGCGTCGAAGCCGGTGTAGTACGATTCGATCTTAGTCCTGTATTGAGGCTTTGCCTGCTTGATGGTACGTCAAGAGGGCATAGCAGGATTTCTTATAGGCTTCCGGGTTAGAGTCCCACTCCTTGAAAGAGGCAGCTCTACCCTTTAGCTCATTGTGGATGTTGCCTGTAATCCATGGCTTCTGGTTGGGGTATGTGGGGACTATGTCATCGATGCACTTATTAATAAAGCCAGTGACTGATGTGGTGTACTCCTCAATGCCATCGGAAAAATCCCGGAACATATTCCAGTCTGTGCTAGCAAAACAGTCCTGTAGCTTAGCATCTGCTTCATCTGACCACTTTCTTATTGACCGAGTGACTGGTGCTTCCTGCTTTAGTTTTTGCTTGTAAGCAGGAATCAGGAGGATAGAATTATGGTCAGATTTGCCAAATGGAGGGCGAGGGAGAGCTTTGCACACGTCTCTGTGTGTGGAGTAAAGGTGGTCTAGAGTTTTTTTCCCTCTGGTTCCACATGTAACATGCTGATAGAAATTAGGTAAAACTGATTTGAGTTTCCCTCCATTAAAGTCCCCGGCCTCTACGAGCACCGCCTCTGGATGAGCGTTTTCCTGTCTGCTTATGGCCATGGTTTCAATGCTTAGCACTTGACGTGGAACTCAAGTGAATCCAAAAAAAGAGCTTTGTGGCTAAAGCAGAGCGCAGAAAATCCATCTTGGTGCCAGCAACCAGCAACAGGGTGATCAGCAACACTTTGAGATTACAGCAGGCACAATAACGCAGTGTGAACGCCAAGTATAAAGGCTTGCTAATAGTAAATTCCAGAGAAGAGCACAGATTAAGTATGATATATTACTAGGGACAACACGAAGGGAGGGCAAAATCCAAAATGCTAATGTGTCTGTGGAAATAAGGCAAACCATCAAATCCATCTCCCTGGCTCCCTAAGTCGCTCATATTGGGCTCATCCAAACATAATATGGCTGCAATATTAAAGCTTGGTAAATACAGTAGCCTGCTGGTTACTCTGACTGTACGGCCACATATCCAGCAGCGGTCGGCTACATGAGAGACATTCTGAAGACATGGGTTGACAAACCCAATGTCAGATTTCACCACCTTCCAACAATAGTGACGGCAAAAAGTTCTGCAGATTTAAACTTAAACCTACATATTATTGAGTTATTGTATTCATATTCATTGTATTCATGGAGTCATACTTGCTAGCAATCAACAAATACCTCTCCTATTACCAATGTTGGTAATATGTTGGGAATTGCTAATTATGCTTTTTAATAACATTGTAATAACATGGTACTACCATGGCAGTGATAACCCCCGTAACAAGGTTATTAAAGGAACACTTACTGGCAGCCTGCACCCTGGCCCTGCGGCTCACCACCAGACCAAAGGAGTTCTGGCCCACGCACTCATAATCCCCTTCATCGGTTGAGCCGTCAGACTTGGTCCTCTGGAAGCGTCCAATCAGCAGAGTGCCGTTGTGGAACATGGTGTAGTATTGGTCAACCACCAGGAGGATTCCGTTCCGCCTCCACTGCGTGGTGATTGGTGGGATGCCTTCCACCTGACAGTGCAGCATGAGGGGCTGCTCCTGCACCGCGATGATGTCACTGGGCTCCAGGGTGAAGGCGAGCTCTGCTCCCGATGTCACACCTACACAAATAGCAGAGAAATACACACATTACACCTACACAGCTACACAGAAAATACACACAGCGCTCACGAGCAAACAGCCTTAGCAAGCTAGGTTAGAGTTTGGTCTCAAGAGAATTCATTCACACTCACTAGCAAGAACATGCTTTTTAGCACAGTGACAATGAACTATCCACACCTACAAGCACAAGAGAATAGACAGCCATGTGAATGTAGAAGGAACAGACTGGTCAATCCTTTCTAAACACAGAGCAACCATGGAGTTGTGGTGACAGATATTGATGTGTGCTATAGAATAAAAAAGCACAACTGTACACTGATTACTGTGCATGCTACTGTCTGCTTCCAGTCCCATTATAAACCACCTTGATGTGCTGCTGACAATCCTCCTACCTACTGCCTTTGAGACATGATGCACTCGATACCGTCTCGTCTGCCCTCGTAACAAACAGAACACGCTGCTGGCTTGTGAAGGAGGAAAAACATCCATACAGAAAAAGTACATTATTTTCTTTAGGAATGTTGTGTAAAAGTAAAAGTTTTCCAAAAAATAAATAGTAAAGTACAGATACCCCCCAAGAAACTACTTAAGTAGTACTTTCAAGTATTTTTACTTAAGTACTTTACCCCACTGCATATCAGGATATTATTTTTGTTAATATACCGTATCGTTTGACAATATCGCAATATTATTATTGTGCTAGTTGGCTGTACCTGCACCAAAACTCCAGTATTTGTCCTTCCTAGCTTGTTCTCCATAATTTTTTTAAATAGGGAGACAATTTGTTTTCAGCACTTTTATTTCCATGACTGATCCAAATGTGTTTTCTCATGGATCTCTCTTGTCCCTCTGCAGCAGACATATGATGAGCAATATGTTTGGAACATCGAATCTCAATAAAATCACAGTATCGAATCACAATAGATATATCATGAGAATCGTGAGAATCGCATATTGTATCGGCACATAAGTATTATGACAACATCGTATTGTGAGGTCCCTGGTAATTCCCAGCCCTATTTCTGGGCCACTTTGATGTTTCCTTACTCTGTAATCACCTGCAGGGTCAATCATCAACACCAAGAGCAAGGTGTCAGTGATGATGTGATTGTCACTTTGAAATCTGCTTCTTCTGCCAGGGATAAAATGGAATTCAGAAGGTGTTTGTAGGCTGTTAAGGCCCTGAAGGCCACTGGCCCAGAGTGGCAGTAATAAACATTCATTTAGGTCAGCAACTCAAACGACTGCATTTTGAATGGCTTGAATACAGGTTTGCTCAGATCAATAGTGGAATACAACAGAGAGGGTTTCGAAATGTCTGCTTTTCAGAGACACGATCATTGTCTTTTGAGGGCAGATAGAAAAAGAGTCTAAAGATTATGACCAAGGTTGCTGGGGACTGTCGTGTTTCCATCTTTTTATCTGCTGCACTCATTTCATCTTTGCCTTACAGTAACATAACTGGAAGATTCTTTCCTCTTCCCCTGACCTGGTGACATATGAGAGAGAGAGAGCGAGAGAGAGAGAGAGAGAGAGAGAGAGAGAGAGAGAGAGAGAGAGAGAGAGAGACCTGATTGAGGACTCTCCATCTAGTGTCAATCTACACTGAACAAAAATATAAATGCAACGTGAAAAGTGTTGGTCCCATGACATGGTTCCTGAGCTGAATTAAAATACATTTTCCATATGTACAAAATGCTTATTTCTCTCAAATGTTGTGCACAAATTTGTTTACATCCCTGTTAGTTTGCATTTCTCCTTTGTTAAGATAATCCATCCACCTGACAGGTGTGGCATATCAAGAAGCTGATTAAACAGCTTGATCATTACACAGGGGCATCTTGTGCTGGGGACAATAAAAGGCCACTCTAAAATGTGCAGTTTTGTCACACAACACAATGCCACAGTTTTGAGGGAGTGTGCAGTTGGCATGCTGACTGCAAGAATGTCCACCAGAGCTGTTTCCAGATAATGTCATGTTAATTTCTCTACCATAAGCCGCCTCCAACGTCGTTTTAGAGAATTTGGCAGTACGTCCAACCGGCTTCACAACCGCAGACCATGTGTATGGCGTTGTGTGGGTGTGCGGTTCGCTGATAACAACGTTGTGAACAGTGTGCCCTATCGATGGCAATTTGAATGCACAAAAATAACGTGACGAGATCCTGAGGCCCATTAAAAGTGCCATAAAAGTAAAGCTTAGCGGAGTCTTCTGCACCTCCGTGCTCTCAGTGTCAGGTTTCAGCTGCTGAAGGACTAAGCACTAACAGTCCCTGCCTCGGACCCAGGAATCTGGCCGGGGGGGTTGGGCGGGAGGGGCAGCACAGGGGTCAGCAGAGAGGACCTCCGGCGTCATCCCTCAAATTCCAGCCCAGGAATACTCCCCTTTAAGTGCAGACAAGGAATGCATTGACATGCTCTCCTTTCTAACAGTTTCCCTCCCTCTCTCGCTCTGCGAGGTAAGTAAAGCTGCTACGAGACCAAAGAGACATCAGCGCTACCGCCTCTGAAAAACAAAGGGGTGGTGAAATATTTAACCCCTTGCTGGCCGTGCTGCCCGCACAGAGCCTGCTCTGCTCCGCTGCCCCAACAAAGCCTGAGCGCTCCACACACACAGGAAGCCAGCGCAGTCAGCACAGCTACCAGTACATGAACAGCAAACAAAGACGACGCGGGTACAGAGGCAATCAGTCACGCTTCATGTTATGGGCAAAACAATATTGGAAGCTAAAACACCCATTATACACTTAAAAGCTTCTGGACACAAATAAAGCGTTAGAGGATACTAAAGTGTTACATTATACATTTTCTTAGGAGACAGAGGGGGCTCTGTTTCTGACCTCTGGATATAGAAGGGATGTTCATGCTTTCAAATCTGTCACAGGGCATTAATAGATGCTATCCAGCATCAGAAACCCAGATAAAAGCTCAATGCAAGTAGTGTTTCGTCGCCCGTAGTAACATCAACAAACTGACTCTGTGTTATTATCATGTCAGTGATTTTAAGGTATTTGACAGAGATGAGCCATTCATGAATACATTGCAGTTGTGTCCTTTTAAGCTGAACGGGAAGCTGATGAATTCAAAAAATGTGTTGGTTCTTAAATGAATAAAGCATGGAGAGAGAGCAGAGTCCTGCAGGTTTTCAAATGATAGCTTTGACTGATTGGCTCATCAATGTCATCAGATAGACTCGGAGGTCTGTGGACTCTCACAAAGCACTGATGACTGCCTCCAAGACATGAAAAATGAATGTCCACATGGAACATTCATGACTAGCTCCAACACTGTCTTTGTAATCGACATGTATGAAAAAAAGGAGAAGAGGAAAGGTGTAACAACAGACGGGTAAGAAGAGAGAGAGAGAGAGAGGGAGAGAGGGGAGAGAGGGGAGAGAGCGAAACAGAGAGAGGTGGACAGCATTGCCAGCACATGAGCACAACAGAAGCACTGAGCTAGCTAAGATATAGAGGGGTCAGGGTTATGGATGAGGAGGGGAGGGATGGCTGGCTGGCTGGCTGGCTGGCTGGCTGGCTGGCCATGTGTGTGTTGTGTGCTGTGTTGCTGGGTGCTGTGCTATGCTGTGTGGAACAGGAGAAGAGAGGCCAGCACAGCTGTAGATGCCAGAGGTCAGAGCAGAGCCACACTGTCAAAGAGAGAGAGAAAGAGGCACACACAGTCAGGCAGACCCCTCCTCTTAACGCTCCCTTTAACAAGGGAAAGGGGACCCTGGGGTTTAGGATTACCACCGTGGGAGACCAGAAGCCTGCCAGGCTGAGAGAGACTAGTGGTGGCTAAGCGTGGCTCGCGCTCGGGCTTACTACTGGCATTCAATAAAACCCTCCGTGCTACTGTACGAAGGACTGGAGGGAGGGAGGCATCCACAGGCTCACAAATAAACTGCTGCATTTCGCTAAATAATAACCAAGCTCTTATCAACATGGTTAGTGATCAAGCGATCAAAGCGGCATCACAGCACATTCTGTTGCGGAGCAAAAAACACATAAAAAGCTTGGTTTAATCAATCACAGACAGTGAGCATCCTGAACACTGCAGAACAATGCATACTTAATGCTCCCATAATTTCCTCCTCAGTAAAAAGCACTCCTGGGTAATTTGTCCCGTGTCACATGAGGCACTTCAATTTCAGCAGCCACTGCTGTTGTTGTCTAATCAGACCCATGCAGTCACAGATCTGGATCAGAGCATTACAATGCAATCAAGAGGCAGGTCTAAATTACAGATGCACAAAAAACATAGACTTGTGAGTGTAAACGTGTTAAACGTATAAATAGCAATATTGTATCTGGATCTACCCATCTAGTCATCCCTCACACTGTTTAGATATCAGAAGCAGGACCTCATCTTTGTCTCCTCACTTTCTCCACTCTTTTATTTCACCTTCTCAGTGAAATAGCAAGGCTCTCTCACCCACCTCTTCCTCAGTTTCAATGCCAAGTCTACTCAACCCTGTAGGCTACCATCCATTGCCAACGCGTACATGATACAGGCAACATCTTGGTGTAATTTTGTACTCCTACAGCGTCCTCTAAAATATGGAGTATGTCTAGATTCTGAAATAAAAACATGAATTTATTCAACATTAAAATGATTAATATCTCAAAAGTGCCCTTTTTGATGTTGTTCATTTTAAGACATTGTTTGGAACAATACATCAGATTTCCAGAGTGGGCTCTGTGCTAATTGTTAAGTTATGAGCACCACCAACACAGTGAATGGGAAAATGGATTGAAAGGGTACTCTGCTGGTGATTTGCTGAATGTACAAGGGGCACACTCTCTTGAGAAGTGTGTAAATTTGACCATTCAAAGTGTAACAAGTACTTTTGGGTATCAGGGAAAATGTAGGGAGTAAAAAGTACATGATTTTCTTTAGGAATGTAGTGAAATAAAAGTATAAGTTGTCAAAAATATAAATAGTAAAGTAAAGTACAGATACCCCCCCAAAATACTTTAGTAGTATTTTAAAGTATTTTTACTTAAGTATTTTACACCACCGGTTGGCAGAATAGGCACATGTACAGGTAACTGCCAAAATAATGGAAACACTAGAATAAATGAGGGATACAAAGTATATGAGAAGAAAGAAAGCAGGTGTATCCACACAGGTGTGGTTGCTGAGTTAATTAAGCTATTAACATCCCACCATGCTTAGGGTCATGAAGAATGGTGTCACATCCCTCCAATAGAGGTCCAAACACTAGTAAAATCTATGCCAAGGTGAATTGAATCTGTTCTGGCTCGTGGTGGCCAAACAGCCTTTTTGGCCAAACATACACTTTATGTTGGTGTTTCCTTTATTTTGGCAGTTACCCGTATATTGCTTAATTTACATATTTTAATACAATATTTCAGAAAATGTGTAATAAAAATAATCTCATATTTGTGTCTATATTCAACTCGTAATGGACATTTTGATATACGTATATATAGATTTAAAAAATATTGTATTCGGTGTAGTGCCTGGCATTAGCCTATGGAGTATACTATCAAGGCTATCTGTAATTATGTAGTTCTGAGGTAGAATGGCTTCTGTTGACAAAAAAATGTGTCATGCTAGATTTCGATGAAGTAATGAGACTCTGTTTCCTTCTCTGTAACATCCATAATGGTGTTTTTTCCTCTCTAAATTAATAACGGAAATTACAATGAAATTATAGTTTTTGTGTTCAGCCATAACGGTCATTTTCCGGTCTAAAGTTTAAAAAAAATATTGCTGACAGCAGCCAATCGTGGAGGTAAACGTCACACACCTCCACACCTCTGCTATTTTTACAGCCCTTTGCCGTGGGAGATCAAAACATTATCTTTAATTCTTGGGTAGACCCTGTAAGTAAAGACTATATGTTTGTACACCTATCCACAGGCATTTACCCATGTCAATTATGAATCAACGACCTTCCTTTTGCTCCTCATACTATAAACACAAACACAAACACAGCTGCAACAGGGCGCCCTTCACCTTTCAATGATCAAGGAAATAAGCTGACCCACAGACTAAATCACAACACCAGGAAGATGATATTGACCAGAAATATCTACTAACAATGGTCCCACTATAAGCTCCTAGAAAATGTACATTTTACATAAATTACAACTGTGTTTGCATTGTGATGATGACTCACCCTGGCCAATGCAGTAACTCCCACCTGCTTCAATCAACAATATTCCTATGTCTAGTTCCCTCTAGTCCGGCGGTGTGACATGTGTCCATAACATTGTCAACACATGGTCATTCCCTATGGGATATGTGCACCTGAGGTCTCTGTGTAGACTGCTCATCAGTATCTTTCACCACACCAACATAGAAGAATAACAGTTGTGTTTGCAGGCTATAATTATATTACAGGGTCTCACAAGAATAACACAAGTAAACAACAATAGCATCCTTATAGTGAATGTGACTAACAAAATCATTTGTTTCACGATGCAAATCCCCCAAAAAACAATAAGAATGATTTATGCTAATTGGGAGATGTTGCTGTTGCTCAGCCAATACGATTATTTTGTTGCTGTTGTTGCTCTTTGTCTTTATTTTGAACAAACATCCAACAGTGCACACCTCTCTGGTCATACCTTTCAGAATGAAAACTAAAAACGGACTGTTCTATTCAAGCTTCACTAGAGCTTCTAACCATACACCTTCTTACCTAAGTGGTTTAATGTGGTCTTCCTCATATTGACTGAAACTTTAAACGGCACAAAAAGTGATTCAATCTTTGCAGGATTAGTGAAACAAATCAATTGAAGCTATTTGATTTCTCTCAGATGTGTCGGCTAGAATACATCCCAACAACTCCCCTATAACACTCACTAGCCACACACAAAGAACTCAAAGGCCCCAAATTACAAATGTATGCATCATGTTTACTCCTTCACTCCTCCTTCTTTACTCCTTCACTCCTCCTTCCTTACTCCTTCACTCCTCCTTCTTTACTCCTCCTTCCATTCTCCACTCCTCCTTCACTCGTCCTTCCTTACTCCTTCACTCCTCCTTCCTTACTTCCTCACTCCTCCTTCCTTACTCCTTCACTCTTCCACTCCTCCTTCACTCCTCCTTCTTTACTCCTTCACTCCTCCTTTACTCCTTCACTCCTCCTTCCTTATTCCTTCACTCCTCCTTCTTTACTCCTTCACTCCTCCTTCTTTACTCCTTCACTCCTCCTTCCTTACTCCTTCACTCCTCCTTCTTTACTCCTCCTTCCTTTCTCCACTCCTCCTTCACTCGTCCTTCCTTACTCCTTCACTCCTCCTTCCTTACTTCCTCACTCCTCCTTCCTTACTCCTTCACTCTTCCTTCTTTACTCCTTCACTCCTCCTTCTTTACTCCTTCACTCCTCCTTCTTTACTCCTTCACTCCTCCTTTACTCCTTCACTCCTCCTTCCTTATTCCTTCACTCCTCCTTCTTTACTCCTTCACTCCTCCTTCACTCCTCCTTCCTTACTCCTTCACTCCTCCTTCTTTAGTCCTTCACTCCTCCTTCTTTACTCCTTCACTCCTTCTTTACTCCTTCACTCCTCCTTCTTTACTCCTTCACTCCTCCGTCTTTACTCCTTCACTCCTCCTTCCTTACTCCTTCACTCCTCCTTCTTTACTCCTTCACTCCTCCTTTACTCCTTCACTCCTCCTTCTATTTTCCTTCACTCCATCTTCCTTACTACTCCTCCTTTACTCCTTCACTCCTCCTTCTTTACTCCTTCACTCCTCCTTCCTTACTCCTTCACTCCTCCTTCCTTACTCCTTCACTCCTCCTTCTTTACTCCTTCACTTCTCCTTCACTCCTCCTTCTTTACTCCTTCACTCCATCTTCCTTACTCCTCCTTCTTTACTCCTTCACTCTTTCTTTTCTCTTTCACTCTTCCTTCCGTACTCCTTCACTCCTCCTTCTTTACTCCTCCACTCCTCCTTCCTTACTACTTCACTCCTCCTTCCTTACTCCTTCACTCCTCCTTCCTTACTCCTTCACTCCTCCTTCCTTACTCCTTCTCTCTTCCTTCCTTACTCCTTCACTTCTCTTTCCTTACTTCCTCATTCCTCCTTCCTTACTCCTTCTCTTTTCCTTCCTTACTCCTTCACTCCTCCTTCCTTACTCCTTCTCTCTTCCTTCCTTACTCCTTCACTCCTCCTTCCTTACTTCCTCATTCCTCCTTCCTTACTCCTTTACTCCTCCTTCCTTACTCCTTCTATCTATCTTCCTTCCTTACTCCTTCACTCCTCCTTCCTTACTCCTTCTCTCTTCCTTCCTTACTCCTTCACCACTCCTTCCTTACTTCCTCATTCCTCCTTCCTTACTCCTTCACTCCCCCTTCCTTACTCCTTCTCTCTTCCTTCTTTACTCCTTCACTCCTCCTTCCTTACTCCTTCACTCCTCCTTTTTTACTCCTTCACTCCTCCTTCTTTACTCCTTCACTCCTTCTTTATTCCTTCATTCATCCTTCTTTACTCCTTCACTCCTCCTTCCTTACTTCCTCACTCCTCCTTCCTTACTCCTTCACTCCCCCTTCCTTACTCCTTCTCTCTTCCTTCTTTACTCCTTCACTCCTCCTTCCTTACTCCTTCTCTCCTCCTTCTTTACTCCTTCACTCCTCCTTCCTTACTCCTTCTCTCCTCCTTCCTTACTCCTTCACTTCTCTTTCCTTACTTCCTCATTCCTCCTTCCCCGCCTCTTTCACTCCTCCTTCCTTACTCCTTCTCTCTTCCTTCCTTACTCCTTCACTCCTCCTTCCTTACTCATTCACTCCTCCTTCCTTACTTCCTCATTCCTCCTTCCTTACTCCTTCACTCCTCCTTCCTTACTCCTTCTCTCTTCCTTCCTTACTCCTTCACTCTTCCTTCCTTACTCCTTCACTCCTCCTTCCTTACTTCCTCATTCCTCCTTCCTTACTCCTTCACTCCTCCTTCCTTACTCCTTCTCGCTTCCTTCCTTACTCCGTCACTCCTCCTTCCTTACTCATTCACTCCTCCTTCCTTACTTCCTCATTCCTTACTCCTTCACTCCTTCTTCCTTACTCCTTCACTCCTCCTTCCTTACTCCTTCTCTCTTCCTTCCTTACTCCTTCACTCCTCCTTCCTTACTTCCTCATTCCTCCTTCCTTACTCCTTCACTCCTCCTTCCTTACTCCTTCTCTCTTCCTTCCTTACTCCTTCACTCCTCCTTCCTTACTCCTGCACTCCTCCTTCCTTACTTCCTCATTCCTCCTTCCTTACTCCTTCTCTCTTCCTTCCTTACTCCTTCACTCCTCCTCCTCCATGCTACTGCTCCAGTCTTTACTGGAAATGTGATTACATGGGTGGTGTGCTCCTGTGGGTGTCTATGGCATGATGCTCATCATAAAAGCATCCCTCTTTCCGGGTTACATGCTGGGAAATGGGGCCTCGCATTGAGGGACTAAAAACTGTCAATCATACTGAACAAAGGAGCCAAGAACATTTTAAAAAGAAGTTCATCTGTACAAATATTCTCCTCAGCTGGCAATAACTGCTGTCTTTTTTATTCATTCTCACAGCAATAAATTGACTACACAAAGACTCACTCAATTATCTCCCCCTATGACAGATGATAAGCGCAGCAGTGTTCAGTGCTCTGATAAAAAAAAGGCTAATATGCTCTATGCAATATGAACTGTCCAAACATCACTGTTATTATGTCAGATGTTTCATATTTGGTTTTAGATTAATTACATTTTAGATGAATAACACAAATACCTACCTACACAATATTTAAATGTACTTTTCATAAGCGGCGGGGAAAGGGCGGCAGAGGGATGGCAGAACATATTGGGAATGGCAATAAAATGGAATTAAAAAAGTTATAACATTCCATCAATGCATAAAAGGCTGGTTTGTGTGTATCAATGGTAAGGATTCATAGTGACCACAGCCAAGAAAGAATGGAAGGAGATACTAGTTTTTCAAGCACTCTTTGGCACAGAGAGTGTATTTGGCACAAACCAACACAACAGGACACACACGCACACACACACACACCTAAGAACCACATGGACCATAATGAGTATAAACAATTATCCTTCTTATTTTTAACACATTCAATTAATAGGATAGCCTACTTAAACATCATACAATCCCAATCATATAATAACCTATTGTTGTTATTATTATTATTATCATTGTTAGGTCTATTATTAGGCTATTATTATTATCAACATCATCATAATTATGATAATAATTAGCCTACCACTTTTTCTTGGTTCAAGTCGTAGACTACAATGGTAAGAGCCTATCATCATTATCTTAATCTGCCTATATCATTTTCCGGGTGTGAGGTTATTATACAATTATGCAACAGACCCTATGTGGGTTAACCTATGTGTTTTCTAGGACGTAGGCTGCTGCACGTGGCTACAGTACAATAAAACCATAGGGCGCATGGATTCAAGGTTCATTTTTTTAAGCAACAACCATGTTGTTATATAGGCAACTATGAGAATATTTTCAAAGAGTGTCAAACAAGTTCGTGCCAGCTACACATCACCACCTACTCAAGTGTGAGATCATTGATACAGAAATATCGGTTTCTAAATTCCATTGGCACACATTCACAAACACACTAATATAATACACATGCTGCATGGAACTGAATTCCCCAAATGAAGATGAACGTTCAAGGAATAAACGCAAGAGAAGAATATGGTCAAGTTCACGACCAGCCGAGATGCTCCTATAGTTTCGTTCAACCATGTCTGCAGCGGAGACGGTATAGAAATATAGGGCTAGATATTATGCACTATCTTTGGTCTGCAGCACCAGCTTCTGATAGGGGGGGGAAAGGCGGTTCCGTTCCAAAAAGGTGTTATCCTGCAGAGGTAGTAGTAGCCTAGAAAGGATATCAATAAACACTTACCGACTAAAGCGTTGAGGAGTAATCCAAAAATGCATGGAACAAGGCAGAGCCTTCTGGTAGCCATTTAATCACTTTGAAATATATTACGATACTAAAAACAACGTGAGGCGATCCTAAAGAAAACAGACGTAGAGCTAGCTCTTCATGTTCATGAACTACAACAATTGGTGGCTCGCGGGGGTAGACCTTGCTTGCGCCATTTTGCACATCTATCAGGAATCTGTCAGCATCTCGTGCTCTCTCCTCTATTCCTCTGTATCCCAGAGCCGCTGCCTCACACTCATATCCACGTTGTAGCTTTTACCACGAACTACACCTCTCTTCCATCTGTCTCCCCTCCTCCCTCTACTGCATTCGCTAAATCATTTTTTAGGAGTCTCTACTCTGGGAACAAAAGAGACCAGACCGCTGCACTCACAAGGCATATAGTAAAGCCACTATTAAGCTATGTTCAGTTTGCAAGTGGATTTATATTGAAAAAAAAGATGCCATAATTTTTACCATTAAAAATTACTCAGTACTCACTACTGTATCCAAGCAATTGATTCCCATCGTCATAGGCTAAGCCAAATGTATAAACGTTTGCGAGTTGTAGCCTAACATTAATTTCATGTTTTATGATGTGTTGTTTGGGCAAATTATACTACTATAATATAAATAATAATACTTAATGTAATGAATAATATTCGAACAATGCTGTTATCTGTTGAGTTGTATTACTAGTATTATGAAATATAATAATACATCATGTTAGGAAGGACAAATAACTGAAATATAAAAGGTGTTAAAATGTGAAATGAAAACAACAATGTCAAAGTGCGCTCACAAATCACCGCTTATGCTGCTCGACATTTCCAGTGATTTATTGTGCATCAATTATTGTGGACCACTTTTGTACAACATTGGGGGAAAAAACGAAGTTGCACGGTCGACCAAGAGGAGAGGAGGGACATCTAACGGTGAGGAACAGTGTTGCAATTTATTAGCACAGCATCATGACGTGGAATTCCCCAATAGAAGCGCTGTTATAGCGTGGTTGCCGCGTCTGTTCAGCTATTATAGGCTACATATTCCCCTCCTTGCTACTCCTGTCATTTGCCAAAGTACAGTGTGTGTATGTTGGCTAATTCTAAATCCATTCAGAAAGTTTCTTTAAGAGAGGGACAAATAATAGGTAACTAAAATGAGCATAACAAAATTGTAAAAATGTAAGGAAGTCATGATGATCTGCATGTGCGAGGTATGAAGACTGGCGAGTTGTGTTTCTTTCCTCTCATTAACGGGATGCAACTGAAGCAAACGTGCTGTAGCTCGAATAAATCTTGTAGGCTAATATTTTTCCATATATCGTTACTTCTTTCTCACTACTGAGGCCCCCCTTGGCAATTTAAAACAACATGATCTTGCATTAACACTGCCTCCACACATTGTTTGTTGTTGTTCTTCAAATTCTATATTGCGCCAAGTTTGCGCGCACCCCATGTTCCATAACGTTGTCATGGAATATATCAATGTTGTTTCCAACTATATAATTAAGAATTAGAAGAATTGAATAGGATCTCTATGTTTCAAACTACCAATCAGCAACTGCGCCGTAAATCTGGCTGCATATTGAACGATGAGTTTCCCGAAAGGCCAGTCTCTTTGGCAAATGACAGGAGTGGAACGTTAGCTAAAAATACTGATATCCAGACTACAATTACTGTAATTGTAGGCAATCTTAGAAGGTGACATTTCAGAATATGTTGCAAGTAGGCCTAGATTATATGCCTATAGGTAAAGTAGCTTGTAAAGTAACTGTGGTGTACTGCTATATTGCATGAACACCTTTATAGCATACGGTAGGCCTAGCCTATGGTCCAGGAAGGCTCAATCACAATTTGGCATTAAAAATATAAATCTGCATATTCATGGACTGTTTACGCTTTAGGTTAGCTCTGTCCACTTTCATTAATTTCATGATAATATTGTATCTCCATATACCCAAAACACAACAAAAGGCTTTTATGTAGGCCTACCAAAGTTGTTATTCTACTCCATTATGTCACTATGCATAAGGCAATCCTACTATGCAAACTAAATTGTCATTAGTTATCCTTAGTAATGGACAGGTTTGATTTTCTTAATAGGCCCACCTCTTATGGTGTGATTGCAATCTTGGAGGTTCTAATTTACATCTTATTATCCCTCCTGTCTTGTTCTAGCGCCTGGTGCCTCAGCTTAAGGTAGCCTAATGGAACCAAGTAATACACCTGCTGTAAGTCTGCAACACTAACTGACTGTCATCTGGAGGAGAGGATACACGTGACAAATGTTCAAAGATAAAGCCTCTGTTTTTCTCCAATGTGAACTATTGTAATCACAAAACCACACATACCTCCTAGTAGGTGCTTCAAAGATGATAAGTTGGGCTACTTTTTATTCTTTAATTGATATATAATTACAGTGTGTGCATAATGTCTCAGCTATTTTAGTGTATGGCCTGTGTTCCACCTAGGTGTAACGAATTGAGAGTTGTGGGAATGTTCATTTTTGGTTTCCCATTGGTTCTGGGAATGCAGCCATACGTTTCCTGACCAGTAAAACCACATGTTCTGAGAACATAAATTAAAGGTTATTTGAAGGTAATTAAATAATGTTCTGAGAACGTTCTCTAAATGTGAATATTTTGAAGGGCATTTTAAGGTTATTTGGAGGTTTATGAATAACTTCCTGTTTCAATAAGACTTTTAATATCACTACTAGCTTAGGTTAACTGTTTTCAACCCCAAGCACGGAAAGGACACATGGAAATGAATTTGTTTAGGCATTAATCATGCAAACACATGTCTTCTTTATTGTGGCACAGCATCAGTGAGATTCTAACCCATGATCTTCTGTTTTTTATCCATGGAATTAATCCACTGCACCACCAGGATGGAACTAGCATGCCATGTTTTTTTAAACTCATACATAGCGGTTCAATTTAGTCTCTTCAAACAGACCCCATTTCAAAGGAAACATGCACTCCTTAACGTTCTGAGAAACATATGTTTCTTAGAACGTGGTGAGAGCTTGGTTGTCCTATGGTTGTTTTGCATACAACCTTCCCAGAACATTTTGTGAAAGGTGCAGGACAGTTGATTGGTTTTGGAACATTCTCAGCACATTTGAGGAACTTGACAAAAAAGTTATTTTCTTGGTATTTCATTACTTTAACAGAACGTTTCCCTAAAAGTTCAAACGTGGTTGCATTTCATGTTTGATGATGTTCTATGAACGTTTTCCAACTGGTTTGACATTGTGAATGTTCTCAAATAGGGAATTTCAGCACATCAACATAACATTTCCTACAGGTGTCCTCATGGTTCTATTTAAAGTAATGTTCTCAGAATGTTCAGAGAACCTTAAGAAACAACGTTCTTCTGTGGGAATTTTAGTACAAAGTTTTCTGCAGGTTTCCTCATGGCTCTATTTAAAGTCATGCTCTCAGAACATTGAGAAAACTTTCCATAAAAACCAAAAGAAAACAGTGAAGTTGAAAGTTTCTTAATGTTTTTTTTAAAGACGTATACATTCCGTTCTCACGTCAACAAAACTCTCTCTATCCTCCATCTTGTTAAGTGTGTTCAGGTGTATTGGCCGCGCCACACCTGATCTCATGCGCAAGCTGGGCACTGACACCGGTTATACAGAGAACAGAGAACCAAGAACAGTCAAGGCACTGCTCTCCATGTCCATAAGTATCCATGCATGGTTGTTCATGGGTGACTGTAATATTAGTGAAACATCAAGACTAAAGATTATTATCAGGTGGTCAAAGAAGGGTTACAAACAGTCAGACAAATCTGTGCTCAGTTATCCTCATCTCTTTATTAAGATGCTTTATTTACACAACAGTAGTTTGCTCAGACATCTTGAGTTGCTGTGAGTTTGACAAGTTCACTGATGGTAACACAGTGTGGATAAACTTCAAAAAAAAAAAAAAGATTTCTTCTCATCCATGTCCACAACTTTGGCCAGCCATATGTACACTGAGTATACAAAACATAAGGAACACCTGGTCTTTCCATGACATAGACTGACCAGGTGAATCCAGGTGAAAGCTATGATCCCTTATTGATGTCACTTGTTAAATCCACTTCAATCAGTGTTGCTGAAGGGGAGGAGACAGGTTAAATAATTAATTTTAAGCCTTGAGACAATTGAGACATGGATTGTGTATGTGTGCCATTCAGAGGGTGAATGGGCAAGACAAAAAAGACTTAAGTGCCTTTGAAAGGGCTATGGTAGTAGGTGTGAGGTGCACCGGTTTGAGTGTGTCAAAAACTGCAATGCTGCTGGGTTTTTCCACGCTCAACAGTTTCCTGTGTGTATCAAGAATGGTCCACCAGCCAAAGGACATCCAGCCGAAAGGGGTGCAATTCAATATTAGGAAGGTGATCCTAATGTTTTGTACACTCAGAGTATATGTTACAGCCATCTCCTAAACGAAAGGTTTCATCAGGGATTTATCGCTAACACTTGAGTCAACCTTGGCTCCAAACATCCTCCAATTTTTTAAAGACCAAGTTAAATTGCACTTCTTGACATTTTTGACACTGACTGTCTGAAGTTGCCATGGCCCCAACTTCCATAAGACTTACAAAAAAACAATGCTGGAATGCATAAAAAGGGGAAGACATATTACTGTGCAAAGCTGATGCCAACAGGGAAGGGGCCATGTATATTGATGGACTGGTGTTCAGCAGTGGACAGGTGTGTTAATCAGCGAGGATGGCTGTGACGACACACTGTGTAAGAGGGAGAGAAGAGCATCAGAGCACTGCCCGGACGTACGTAACGTAGCACCGACTCACTCAGACACCCTCACCCGCCTCTCTCACGCAGCGATACCACCGCCAACATGTTATTCCTACTTTCACAATGCAGACGCTTTTTCAACACACTGCACACATACACATATGAAGATAATAGAAGTGCTAATTCACAAGAAGTGCTCCAACAACAAGAGTTGATATCGCGAGTGAGTTTGAAGTGAAAGAGGTTGCATACGTACGACACAATGAAAATAATGTACTGTAAAAAAAGACATCAGAATTCGGGTGGTGGCACAAGACTAAGGTCTCTATGATTGGACATTCTGGATAAAGCACAGTTCAGCTGGTTAAGAAGTAGAAGAATGCACAAATGTGACATCACTGGACAAGGTAGCTCACCACAAAGCACCAGAGGACACAGAGCCAGAATACATTGATTCATTTTTTCTTTTACAAAACTAAAAGCTAAATAATATATGCCATTTAGCAGAAACCTCTATCCGAATCTGTGTATCAGCGTTTGTTTCGTGTTTTTCAGGATTACAAGTGGTGAGGTTTTGTTTGACAACTAATGACATGCTTCAGATTCGGGTATACTGTACATGCTGGCAAGTCCTCTACAGTTTTATGCAAAGACACGGTATCCTGAGTAGAGAACAGTAAAGACCAGTATCCTACAGAAATGTCTGCACTGAGAGGTAAGACCTGCAGGTAGACATTCCTCTTCAACAATCAATCACCGCTCCACAACTCCACTCTTCTTGGCACTGATATCACAGGGGTTTCCCTGTACTACTTTCCCTAATTTCACCCCTACTTGCCTTCACCCTCCTCCCCTTACCTCCCTGCCTCTCTTCACCCCCCCCCACCCACCCTGCACCTGCATCCACTCACCACTCAAGGGTTTATGCTTAGAGTCGAAAATAAATCCACTGCAACAAGTGATATTTCCAGCTGAGATAAGACAAGCAGTATTACGTCATCTTCTGCCAGCTTGGCTCCCTCAAAAGGATTCTTATAAACATAATTTCCATTATTCATAATGATCTTCATTAAATTAACAAGTAACCAACAAAATGAGGTATTCTTGTGATAAAAGCTCTATACAAAAAGAGAGGATCCCGTTATTGAACTAATGTGCATATTTGATCAGATTAGAGCAAGATATTACTACATTGAGCATCATATCGGCTTACTCTGGGCAAAGATGCTTACAGTAAGGAACACTATGTACTGTAAGATATGTGGTTAGAAGGAAATAGTAAAAATAACTAACTGAACCTCTTCAGTGAGAAAACACATTCTTTACGCTGGAGGCGGTTTTAGGTCTTCAACGTTGGCTCTGTTTTCAACAGACCACACAAAGTCGCTGCAATAGGTGCCCCTTGAGTAAGCGTTTGAAACAGAGCTGAGATTGACACTACAAGATGTGTATGTTAAAAACAGACGCTTCAGTAGACATGTGAGTAGAGAACATGTAACACCTTCTGTAATGTTGCAAAGATACAATACATACTGTACGCCTGTGAGATTCAAATGAACTGTAAACAGTCACCTTCTCACAGCTCACTCAGTCTAAAATAGATATTGGTAGTTATACTGTATACGGTCCTATTAAATAATAATGTATTGAGTGGACACCTTTCATTAAAATCTAACTGACTAAATAAACCTGGATGAGTTAATCAGAGCACAACGATCCATTTCTAAAAGGAGTTTTGTATCCACAATGACTGGACTAATTGTATAGATTATAGATGGACTGAGAAAGTTTTCCTGATGATCATGCTGCAGAGGAACAAAGTGCTGATCTATTAGAGCAGAAGGAGTTGTATTGAGAAAAAAAAGCCAGAACAGGAGCATGTAGCGTACGAGACTAGGAACGTATGGGTTGTAAGATGACAACACAAAATTGACATTATTTTGCTTAGATAAAGTTTGAGCATGCCTGTTCCTGAGTGAGGTCTGTTCAAAGTATAAAACTGGAATGCTTTAGTTATGAGACTCTTCTATATGCCTCTGAGTTCTAGCACCTATCTGGACTAGCTGAGTCCTCATTCATCTGACAGACCATAAGACTCAATGTCTTGGGCCACGTTTACAACAGGCTCATTATACCTGTATAGTCTTTGATATAGGCATACTCTAATTTAGA
Source organism: Salmo trutta (assembly GCF_901001165.1). Lineage (NCBI taxonomy): Eukaryota > Metazoa > Chordata > Actinopteri > Salmoniformes > Salmonidae > Salmo > Salmo trutta. The sequence goes on from NC_042968.1 coordinate 15,577,518, forward strand.
CAAAAAGCCCCACACAAAGTATGACGAGATATTCTTGTCCTTGTGTGGAGAGACTATTTTGAATAAATATTTTGTTAGGGTACACAAAGGTAAGTATAAGAAATGTAAGCATGCATTATGCTAAATAAAATAATAAAGACGCTTGTTTAAAAATGCTATAAAGGAAGAAATGAAAACATGAGGGTAATACAAAATAGAGGATCTGTGTTTGTAAGGATTACTTACAGTGCCAATGTAAAGTCTATACCGCCTTGAACTTTTTTTTCTTCACATTTTGTTGTGTTACAAAGTGGGATTGAAGTAGATTTAATTGTATATTTTTGTCATTGATCTACACAAAATACTCCATAATGTGAAAGTTTAAAGAAAATTCTACACATGTTTACAAATTAATAAAACTTAACTGAAATATAGTTCTTGCACAAGTATTCACCTCTTTGTTTAGGCAAGCCTAAAGTAGTTCAGAAGTAACATTTGGCTTAACAAATCACATAAGTTACATGGACTCTGTGTGAAATAATAGCGGTTGAACTGATTTTTGAATGACTAACCCTTCCTCTGTCCACCATACATACAACAACTGTAAGGTCCCTCAGTCAAGTATTGAATTTCAAGCACAGATTCAACTACAAGACCAGGTATACTTTTGGAAAGCCTCATAAAGAAGGGCAGTGATTGTTAGATGGGTAACCACAACACATCCGACATTGAATATATCTTTAAGCATGGACAATAATTATGCTGTGGATGGTGTATTAAATCACCCAGAGACATCAAAGATGCAGTCGTCCTTCTGAACTGAGCTGCAGGACAGGAAGGAAACTGCTTAGGGATGTCACCATGAGGCCATTGGTGATTTTAAAACAGTTACAGAGTTCAATGGCTGTAATGGGAGAAAATAGAGGATAGATCAACAAGATTGTAGTGACTCGACAATAATGACCTAAATGACAGAGTTAAAAGAGAATACAAATATACAGATTACAAATATTCCAAAACATGCATATGTATGCAACAAGGCACTAAAGTAATATTGCAAAAAAACACAGCAAATGAATACACCTTTAGGCCTAAATGCAAAGCATTATGTTTGGGGCAAATCCAACACATCACTGAGTTACTGCCTTCTTATTTTCCAGCATGGTGGTGGCTGCATCATGGTATGAGTATGCTTGACATCGGCAAAGACTGGGGAGTTTTCAGGATGAAAAGAAAACAGACAGAGATAAGCACTGGAAAAATCTTAGGGGAAACCCTGCTTCACTCTGCTTTACACCAGACACCTGGATAGGAATTCACCTTTCAGCAGGACAATAACCTATAACACAAAGCTAAATCTACACTGGAGTTGCTTACCAAGAAGACAGTGAATGTTCCTGAGAACCAAGTTACAGTTTTGACTTAAATCTGCGTGAATGTTTTGGGCAAGACTTGAAAATTGCTGTCTAGCCATTATCCCCAACCCCTTGACAAAGCTTGAAGAATTTTGAAAAGAATAATGGGAAAATATTGTGCAATCCAGATGTGCAAAGCTCTTATGAGACTTACCCAAGAAGACTCACAGTGGTAATCACTGCCAAAATGGATTCTAACATGTATTGACTCAGTAGGGTGAATACTTACCTAATCAAGTTATATTAAAGTGTTCTATTTTTCATCAATCTTTAAAAAATATAGCATTTTTCTTCGACTTTAAAAATTACAGAGTATATAAAAATGTCAATTAAATCCATTTTAATTCCACTTTGTAACGCAACAAAAATTTGAAAAAAGTTCAAAAGGTGTAAAGACTTTACATGTGGTCTTGTGAAAGACCTCAGGCTGGCGAGAGTCAAAAGTACAAAGAAAGACTGGAAATATGGCTGAAAATAGAAGTGGTGTCTAGGTCTATTTCTCTATGATATTTCCATCCCCCTCTCACCTGCAGAGGGAGGAGCTCAGACACAGCTGAGAAAGGATGAGTGAGATGGCATCACAAAGGGTGAGGCCTGCTGACGGAGCCTTGTTCATCTGTAGTATGTCTAGTAACAAGCTACCATATATTAGGCCTGGTAACTAAACTGCTGCATTATTTACCTAAGGTGAAAAGTGACCTGCGGTAATTGGTCAATTAAAAATGTTTTTCTTTTCCGGTCCAAAGTAGATTGAGGGGGGTGATGACAGTTGGAAACCCAGATCTAATGGAACAACTGATAAAGGGGAAAAGGGCAATAAACAGAGATCTGAGACAGATCGTTATGTACCATACGTGTCATTTCCTGTAGGTAATACAAATCGATGTATACAGAAAGAAGGGGACAGGAAGTTATTCCTGAAAGTATTGAAGGCTATGAATTAAACAGTTAAAAAACATTTTCTAAAAGATGCACCTATCTGCATGACACTATTAAAATCACCAACAAACCATCCTGTAAAGAAATGAGGTAGTGCTGTTGACTGGGAGCAAAACCAGGAGACCGCTGCTATAAGATGTGTTATTTTGTCATACACCTACACGTCTCATCTAGTCCTCCCCCTAAAATAATGCAACCTATATCAACAACATGTACTGTATGCGGTTCCTTCAAATTTTCTTCAATTGCCACATTTATTTTCCTTTTTCAATATATTTGTCCTATTTTTATTGAATATAATCATCTATATAAATATACAGAGGTTAAAAATGCTCCTAAAATATTAGGCACCTGAGACCCCCAAGCTCCATTCAGGGAATGTGTGTGTGGATCCTGAGACAGCAGGAGGTTGGAGAGAGAGAGAGAGAGAGAGAGAGAGAGAGAGAGACAGGAGGTCTGCACTCTCAATGTCTAAATATAAGGCTTCTTTCCTGGTGCTGGGGCAGGCAGCATCCATACAGTGGAACAGCCAATAGGAACAGCTCAGTCATTTGAAAGGAGCCAGAGAGAGAGTGAAAGGGCCACATGGTCCCGGTTCTGCTCTATCTTCATCCATGGTGCTGAATCAAGAGCCTCTCCACCATCATCAGCTGACCAAAGGTAGGTCTTGAAGTACCACACGCCCACGCTCATTCTAAGAGTCCAACAGGTCAAGGCTTATGAGAAAAGGAATATCCTGCTTTCTACACTATGATTCCGTCATCATACGTCTGTAATAGGAGCCTGTAGCAAAGTACAGAGTAAGGCCAGACTAACATACTGCTGCTATGCAACAAAATGAATACCCATACATACTAGCACAAAAAAATATATACTGTATATATACACATATAAAACAATGGATTCAAAGTACCTATAAAACTGAGCCAGGAAGAAGAAAATCAGATACTGAGGTGCTTTAAAAAAACAAAAAACATTTGATTCATGATGAGAAAAAGAAAGACGTCCAGCTGTTCTTGGTGTGGGGGTTTGGTTCTCCTCTTGCTAAGGGCACAGGTAGCTGTGCGCTGCTGAGTTAGAGTGGACAAGGCCGGCGCTGACGAAAGGAGAGGGGGACGGGGGAGGGGGGCAGTGTCTGGAGTCTCCGTTCCCCTGGGTCTCCTGCCCTGGCCGCAGGGGCTTGGTGGAGTGGAAGCCGTTGGAAAGCCCCGTTTCCGGGTGCCGCCCCACATCTACAGTCAGCTGGGCTGCCACGCCCACCATGCCCCCAACCATGCCCTCTGGCTGCCCATTGTGATTGGACACTGGCTCCAGGACAGGGCCGGATGGGACCTTGGGCAGGGGTTGTGTCTGTAGGGACTCCTCCCCTGGTGATGGACGTTGTGGTGCCTGGGCAGCCTGTCTGACTGGCTCCCCTGGACGTTGTGGTGCCTGGGCAGCCTGTCTGACTGGCTCCCCTGGACGTTGTGGTGCCTGGGCAGCCTGTCTGACTGGCTCCCCTGGACGTTGTGGTGCCTGGGCAGCCTGTCTGACTGGCTCCCCTGGATGTTGTGGTGCCTGGGCAGCCTGTCTCACTGGCTCCCCTGGATGTTGTGTCCCATTTGGGTGTAAAGGGGCCTGGGCAGGCTGTCTGACTGGCTCCTTTGGGTGTAAAGGGGCCTGGGCAGGCTGTCTGACTGGCTCCTTTGGGTGTAAAAGGGCCTGGGCAGGCTGTCTGACTGAGGAGTAAGCTGCCTCGGACAGTGAAGACCCCCTGGTGGCCTGAGAGTCCTCTTCCCTGTCACTCTGCGCCTCCTGCTGCTCCTTCTCCAGGTCGTTCAGCTCAGAGTGAACTATGACCTCTGCCTCCACCTGGTTACAACTGCACAGGGAGGAGTCCAGTTGGTCCTCAGGGTTGCCCTGAAACACACACCACACACAGTTAGCAGACATTGAATTATTTAATTTCATACAGTCAGCCCATGTTAGAGTGGAGTCCTGTCTAGTTTGTAATCCTGTTGTTCTGTATTAACATACAGCTGTAAATGACCTTACACCAGTGGTGTCAATCATAACTGAAAGGCAGCCATAATACAATTATAACACAGTCAGTATTTCTTGCTATGCTATCCAGCTTTCTGAACTGCATACCATTCTCTAAATTAAATCACTGAGAATACGACTGAAATGTCACCAGTAAAATAGAGCAGTGGTGGTATGAGGTGTGACTGCAAAATAAATGAGGGATTCATTATAGATTAATTATAGCTTTCCCCTCCTACACTTTTGAAGGGTATGAGAGTGCCTTAACAGTGGCAGAGTAATTAATTTATCAGATGCATGATCAAGCGGCTCATTCAGCTTTCAGCCAGTGTCACATTCTAATTAGCTATACGTCATCCTGACATCTCGTTCACTGTTTCATTACTTCCTGTTCAGCTCTCACACAAACCACTCTACCTCTACACCATCTCTTACTGCTCTTCTACATGCACGCTCGCACACACACACACACACACACACACACACACACACCACGCCCACGCGCACATACACGCCACGCCCGCGCGCACACACACACACTACACTCGGGCACACTCTCGTTCGCACACACCACGCTCGCGCGCACACACACACACACCACGCTCGTGCGCACACACACCACACTCGCGCGCGCGCACACACACCACGCTCGCACACGCACACACACCACGCTCGCACACACACACACACACACACACACACACACACACAACACGCTCGCACACACACACACACACACCACGCTCACACACACACACACACCACACTCGCACACACACACACACAAACCACGCTCGCACACACACACACACAAACCACGCTCGCACACAAACCACGCCCGCACACAAACCACGCCCGCACACAAACCACGCTCGCACACACACAAACCACGCTCGCACACAAACCACGCTCGCACACAAACCACGCTCGCACACAAACCACGCCCGCACACAAACCACGCTCGCACACACACAAACCATGCTCGCACACAAACCACGCTCGTACACACACAAACCACGCTCGCACACAAACCACGCCCGCACACAAACCACGCTCGCACACACACAAACCACGCTCGCACACAAACCACTTTCTACCCCATCTACCTCTTATTCTTGTACATACACACACACGCACGCACGCGCACTGACACACACAAACTCTGCTCACATACCTTGCCATTCTCTGTGTTGGTCATGTCCAAAGTTCCATTGTTGAGATTTGGAGAGTCCTCTGTGATGGTGTCCCTGTATTTGGTGATCCGGTTGGCCCAGTTACGACTAACTGACCCATTCCAAGCAGCCTGGAGAATGACAAGGTCAGAAGAAAAACACGACACAACAAGTAACCTTGAAAAGTACTATATTTGTGTCTAGTGTGGTATCCAGTGTCCTGACTACTCACCTTGAGCTCAGCTCCTAGGGCATCGTCCCCTACTCCTACATTACCCATGAGGCTGTGCTCCTCAGTGGGCTCTGTGAGGGGTTGGGCACGGTCATGGTCATGGTCCAGGCTGCCCAGGGGCATCAGGGTCTCTAGCTCATGGCAATCACTGCATTCTGGCACCATGGTGGGCACAGACCTACCCCCATGATGGTACTGTGGGGGCAGAGCAGTGGAGTCCAGCCCTCCAGACACCTCTCTGGTTACACAGCACAGAGGGACACGGGTTAAGGATTAGTTATGTCACTGCACATGGTTTAACCTCAGAGTACAGTATTAAAAACAAGGATGATCATGAACAACTGTGTTTTTTATAAGAAAACTTCTGGATTTTGCCAATGAAGCCATTAATCTACTTCCCCAGAGTCAGATGAACTCCTGGATAACATGTGTATGTCTCTGCGTCCAGTATGAAGGACGTTGGAGGTTGTTTCACAAGCCAATGCTAACTAGCGTTAGTGCAATGCCTGGAAGTCTATAGGTATATACTAACATGCTAGCAGATACCATAGACTTCCAGTCATTGCGCTAACGCGAAACGACCTCTAACTTCCTTCATACTGGACAAAGAGACATGGAAATGGTATCCATGAGTTCATCTGCTCCTGGGGAAGTAGATAAAGGAAGGCCTCATTGCCAAAATCCCAAAGTATCCTTCTAAAAACAAATATGAGGAATGCATTGTCATAGACAGTCATTACAACTCTAACAGTAGGATGAACAACATATTGTCACTCCATCTCAAATTGTGATGGCTAGCTGGGTTCACTATAGTACACACTGGAATTCAAACGAGCTAAATACCAAAACAGACAGTAATAATAGTTGTTCCGTATTAATGCAAAATTATTCAAAATTATTCACATCTGAAAGGTCAAATGTGCAGCATGAAGACACGGACCCCCCCCCCCCCCCCCCACCCTGGGTCTCACACAAAAGTCACCCTAATTCTGTAGCTATATAAAACATCTCCAAATCCTCCACTTCTATTTGAATCAGTTTACTGCTCTCCCTGCCAAACCCAATGCAGGGAAACATGACTTTTGTTTCATATTCTTTCCTGCTCATTAACCGCAACAGCTTCATAATAGACCAACAGCAGCCATCTGTGGTGCTCTGTCTTTCAGGACACACTCCCCAACATCTGCCTGTCTGTCTCTCTGCTGCTGCAGCTTCACACACACACACACACACACACACACACACACACACACACACACACACACACACACACACACACACACACACACACACACACACACACACACACACACACACACACACACACACACACACACACACACACCTTCCCTTAAATCTTACAATGCCAGTGAAAGCTTAATGATCCTCAAATCCTAGACGTACATACTAAAGTAGACATACTAAAATAGACGGTCATTTGCTTTCAAGTGGCCTCTTCTTACCTGGCCTTGCCGTTGCGGAAGCTGACACACATACAAAGGAGCATGCTGAGCAGCCCCAGACACACACCAACTATGATGCCTGTCACTGCATGGATGTCCAGCTCTATAGAGAACAGGGAACAGCCCAGGAAGGCATGCAGGAAACGGGGAGAGAAAACAGACAAGATACTGGATGAGTGTCTGAACCTGTCAGCACAGGACGCAGTTAGAGAACAGAAGGTAAGTGGGAGGATGAATGATAATATACTGTATATGCAGTATGATGACAGCTGGATTCCACCGCTCAATCAATTTCAGCGGGCCATGAAGGAACCAATTCACACTTCCTGGGAGGGAGGTATTAATTGAGCTTGGGCAATTGCTGTCTATCTGGCAGCAGAGTGGAGAGAGGACAGATGGTGCTCACTCCGCTCTCGCCCGCCCACCATCCACCTCGCCCTCAATCACATTGCATTTACTACTGGCAAGACTATTTGATGGAGTCGAATATGGGGCAACTCCGCAGGACCAGAATAAACCTGCTACTCGGTCATCTTAGTCTGCCTTTCTACGTCTCAGTGGTTTCAGCTAATGCCCTGTGCCAACCAGAGGAGGATGGACTCCCCTAGCTCCAATGTTGTGACCTTTGGCTTCTGAATGGAGCTCTCCTGGCTTGCTTCTAGATGCTCAAGTTTAGCTGTTGTGTTCATTATTCTCTGCTGGACAAAGTGTAATTGGGCTACAAATAGATAATGATTGACGGAGGTCTCCTTGAGAAGCCCAATGAAACTGCAGTAGTATTCAACAGTGTGCACATATCCTTCTTTCTTTTCCCCTGCCAGGCCCCTTCACAGTGGTTAGAATGAGCCGCTCTGTCACAGGCCCCTTCACCGTGGTTAGAATGAGCCGCTCTGTCACAGGCCCCTTCCCCGTGGTTAGAATGAGCCGCTCTGTCACAGGCCCCTTCACCGTGGTTAGAATGAGCCGCTCTGTCACAGGCCCCTTCACCGTGGTTAGAATGAGCCGCTCTGTCACAGGCCCCTTCACCGTGGTTAGAATGAGCCGCTCTGTCACAGGCCCCTTCACCGTGGTTAGAATGAGCCGCTCTGTCACAGGCCGTGGTTATAGACAAGGTGTCATCCACAGCTCTTCTGCTTCTCAAAGTCAGATGTGAAGTTGATTCACAGAGCTCTCTGGGTGCAGCGGCCGCTGAGGTCACCACTTTAATATTCACCTCAGAAGGCCAGAGAGTGAGGAGAGATATGACACAGCCTGCAGGCTTCTCTCCCCCACTGGCAGGGATGGATTAACCACTTTAAAGGACTCTGTGTGTGTGTGTGTGTGTGTGTGTGTGTGTGTGTGTGTGTGTGTGTGTGTGTGTGTGTGTGTGTGTGTGTGTTAGGAAATACTTATGTAAGTGATGACACACACACCACCACAGTATGTGTAGAGAGTAGACCCACTCACCATATTTCCTGGGAGGAGTGTGCACATCCTTCACTGGGGAGTAAGGCCCCATTCCCACCTCAGTGGACGCCCACATCTTAAAGAAGTATTGTGTCCCACTAGACAGCCCTGTTACTTCAGCACTCATGATGGTCCCTAAGAGGGAGGGAGGGAGAGAGAGAGAGAGGGAGAGGTAGAGGGAGGTAAGTGTGTGAGTCATTAACAGTCACATTTGCATCCACGTACAGAACCCACACAGTTCCTCGCTACAGCCGCAGCTTCAGCCACCCACCATCTTGGGAGAGGTTGTTCCACAGGTGCTCAGGCTGGCTGAGGTTGATGGTGTATAGGATCCTGTAGCTGATGATGATGCCATTGGGCTCCACAGGTGGGCGCCAGTTCACCAACACAGAGGAGGAGTCCAAGGCACTGAGCTGCAGCTCCGCTGGGGGGGTGGAGGGTACTGGGAACACAGGGGGTGAAGTCAGTAATCACACCCCAGAAATAAAGCACCACAGCGGGCTGGCCACACAGGCTTTGGGTGGCTGGCTGGGACAGGTGTGACACCCCTCTGGGACAAGGTGCCCTTGCCACCTGGTCACAAAGTGGGGGCTGAGGGCAGGGACTGGGACTCAAGTGACAGAGGGTGGTAGTATGGGGTTCGGCAGGCAGCTACCCCTGCTGTGTCAAACCAAAGACCCCTACTTCGTTGCCCTGGTAATGAATCCCCTGCTGGCTGGCCCCTCCTGGCCAGTATTCACAAAGCGTCTCAATGCTGATCTAGGATCAGTTTGACCTTTTAGATCGTAATGAATAAGACAGAGAGGACTTGATCCTAGATCAGCACTCGTCCCTGGCCCCTCCCTGACACCACTTGGCTGAACTGATTGACGGGCCCTGTCCCAGACAGCTCTTGGCCAACACAAGGGCCACTTCAAACTGGACATTTAATTACAGCCAATTATCTCCCTACGCCGCTAAAGATTAATCCCTTCTCTGTTAACCTGCCTCAATCACACTTGCTTAGTCTCACACACACAGTTTTGTATTGCTATCCTTGTGGGGACCAAATAATTGATTCCCATCCAAAATCTCATTTTCTCTAAACCTAAATCTAACACTAGCCTTAACCCTTTACCTAACCATAACCCTAACCCCAAACCCCTAACCCTAAAGCTAACCTAACCTTAACTCCTAACCCCAATTCTAACCCTAATTGTAACCCTAAACCTAAACCCAACCCCTAAGCCTAAAAGAGCATTTTTCCTTGTGTGGACCGTCAAAATCTCCCCACTGGTCCGAATTTTCCTTGTTTTACTATACTTGTGAGGACTTCTGGTACCCACAAGGATAGTAAAACAAAAACACACACACACACCAACGAACTACACACCTCTGTCAGAAACAAAAACACCCTCGCAGAGGAAGTGAAAGTGAGCGACAGAGCATATTGAATACAAGCATCCACCTTTATGTTACACTGATGCACAGATTTTTCCACTACACTGATGAGTGTAACAGCAGAAACTTACTGTCAGTGAGAGTGGACTCCTCCACTGTGCCGCTGAAGGGACCAACCACGTCTCCTCCATTGGACTGCACAGCCAGCTCATAGCGGGTGTAGGGTTTTAGGGCCCCCAAGAGGATCTCCTGAGCAGAGCTGCAAAACACAGTTTGGGAGAGAAAAAAAATGAATGAATGAATCACAAATAGGAAAACTTGCACATCTTTCCTTCCATTCATAACCTGAACATCGATTTAGCCATTCTGGAAGAAATATTACATTTCAATAAAAAGCGCTTCTTTAATGTGATCGAACTTCAGATAATGGAATTTGGAACTTCCATTTTCCTCTAAAAGAGGCTGGATATCTATACTATTATCCTGTGTTTGACCCAGGACCAGGGGATGTGTTGTGTTTGGGGTGGTGGTCCCTGACTGACCTGGTGTAGAAAGAGACCAGGAGATGTGTTGTGTTTGGGGTGGTGGTCCCTGACTGACCTGGTGTAGTAGGAGACCAGGAGATGTGTTGTGTTTGGGGTGGTGGTCCCTGACTGACCTGGTGTAATTAGAGACCAGGAGATGTGTTGTGTTTGGGGTGGTGGTCCCTGACTGACCTGGTGTAGTAGGAGACCAGGAGATGTGTTGTGTTTGGGGTGGTGGTCCCTGACTGACCTGGTGTAGTAGAGACCAGGAGATGTGTTGTGTTTGGGGTGGTGGTCCCTGACTGACCTGGTGTAGTAAGAGACCAGGAGATGTGTTGTGTTTGGGGTGGTGGTCCCTGACTGAACTGGTGTAGTAACAGACCAGGAGATGTGTTGTGTTTGGGGTGGTGGTCCCTGACTGACCTGGTGTAGTAAGAGACCAGGAGATGTGTTGTGTTTGGGGTGGTGGTCCCTGACTGACCTGGTGTAATAAGAGACCAGGAGATGTGTTGTGTTTGGGGTAGTGGTCCCTGACTGACCTGGTGTAGTAAGAGACCAGGAGATGTGTTGTGTTTGGGGTGGTGGTCCCTGACTGACCTGGTGTAGTAAGAGACCAGGAGATGTGTTGTGTTTGGGGTGGTGGTCCCTGACTGACCTGGTGTAGTAAGAGACCAGGAGATGTGTTGTGTTTGGGGTGGTGACGGTCCCTGACTGACCTGGTGTAGTAGAGACCAGGAGATGTGTTGTGTTTGGGGTGGTGATGGTCCCTGACTGACCTGGTGTAGTAAGAGACCAGGAGATGTGTTGTGTTTGGGGTGATGGTCCCTGACTGACCTGGTGTAGTAGGAGACCAGGAGATGTGTTGTGTTTGGGGTGGTGGTCCCTGACTGACCTGGTTTAGTAAGAGACCAGGAGATGTGTTGTGTTTGGGGTGGTGGTCCCTGACTGACCTGGTGTAGTAAGAGACCAGGAGATGTGTTGTGTTTGGGGTGGTGGTCCCTGACTGACCTGGTGTAGTAAGAGACCAGGAGATGTGTTGTGTTTGGGGTGGTGGTCCCTGACTGACCTGGTGTAGTAAGAGACCAGGAGATGTGTTGTGTTTGGGGTAGTGGTCCCTGACTGACCTGGTGTAGTAAGAGACCAGGAGATGTGTTGTGTTTGGGGTGGTGACGGTCCCTGACTGACCTGGTGTAGTAGAGACCAGGAGATGTGTTGTGTTTGGGGTGGTGATGGTCCCTGACTGACCTGGTGTAGTAAGAGACCAGGAGATGTGTTGTGTTTGGGGTGATGGTCCCTGACTGACCTGGTGTAGTAGGAGACCAGGAGATGTGTTGTGTTTGGGGTGGTGGTCCCTGACTGACCTGGTGTAGTAAGAGACCAGGAGATGTGTTGTGTTTGGGGTGGTGGTCCCTGACTGACCTGGTGTAGTAAGAGACCAGGAGATGTGTTGTGTTTGGGGTGGTGGTCCCTGACTGACCTGGTGTAGTAGGAGACCAGGAGATGTGTTGTGTTTGGGGTGGTGGTGGTCCCTGACTGACCTGGTGTAGTAGGAGACCAGGAGATGTGTTGTGTTTGGGGTGGTGGTCCCTGACTGACCTGGTGTAGTAGGAGACCAGGAGATGTGTTGTGTTTGGGGTGGTGGTCCCTGACTGACCTGGTGTAGTAGGAGACCAGGAGATGTGTTGTGTTTGGGGTGGTGGTCCCTGACTGACCTGGTGTAGTAAGAGACCAGGAGATGTGTTGTGTTTGGGGTGGTGGTCCCTGACTGACCTGGTGTAATAAGAGACCAGGAGATGTGTTGTGTTTGGGGTGGTGGTCCCAGACTGACCTGGTGTAGTAGGAGACCAGGAGATGTGTTGTGTTTGGGGTGGTGGTCCCTGACTGACCTGGTGTAGTAGGAGACCAGGAGATGTGTTGTGTTTGGGGTGGTGGTGGTCCCTGACTGACCTGGTGTAGTAGGAGACCAGGAGATGTGTTGTGTTTGGGGTGGTGGTCTCTGACTGACCTGGTATAGTAGGAGACCAGGAGATGTGTTGTGTTTGGGGTGGTGGTCCCTGACTGACCTGGTGTAGTAGAGACCAGGAGATGTGATGTGTTTGGGGTGGTGGTCCCTGACTGACCTGGTGTAGTAGGAGACCAGGAGATGTGTTGTGTTTGGGGTGGTGGTCCCTGACTGACCTGGTGTAGTAAGAGACCAGGATATGTGTTGTGTTTGGGGTGGTGGTCCCTGACTGATCGGGTGTAGTAAGAGACCAGGAGATGTGTTGTGTTTGGGGTGATGGTCCCTGACTGACCTGGTGTAGTAAGAGACCAGGATATGTGTTGTGATTGGGGTGATGGTCCCTGACTGACCTGGTGTAGTAAGAGACCAGGAGATGTGTTGTGTTTGGGGTGGTGGTCCCTGACTGACCTGGTGTAGTAGGAGACCAGGAGATGTGTTGTGTTTGGGGTGGTGGTCCCTGACTGACCTGGTGTAGTAAGAGACCAGGAGATGTGTTGTGTTTGGGGTGGTGGTCCCTGACTGACCTGGTGTAGTAAGAGACCAGGAGATGTGTTGTGTTTGGGGTGATGGTCCCTGACTGACCTGGTGTAGTAGAGACCAGGAGACGTGTTGTGTTTGGGGTGGTGGTCCCTGACTGACCTGGTGTAGTAAGAGACCAGGAGATGTGTTGTGTTTGGGGTGATGGTCCCTGACTGACCTGGTGTAGTAGAGACCAGGAGATGTGTTGTGTTTGGGGTGGTGATGGTCCCTGACTGACCTGGTGTAGTAAGAGACCAGGAGATGTGTTGTGTTTGGGGTAGTGGTCCCTGACTGACCTGGTGTAGTAAGAGACCAGGAGATGTGTTGTGTTTGGGGTGGTGACGGTCCCTGACTGACCTGGTGTAGTAGAGACCAGGAGATGTGTTGTGTTTGGGGTGGTGATGGTCCCTGACTGACCTGGTGTAGTAAGAGACCAGGAGATGTGTTGTGTTTGGGGTGATGGTCCCTGACTGACCTGGTGTAGTAGGAGACCAGGAGATGTGTTGTGTTTGGGGTGGTGGTCCCTGACTGACCTGGTGTAGTAAGAGACCAGGAGATGTGTTGTGTTTGGGGTGGTGGTCCCTGACTGACCTGGTGTAGTAAGAGACCAGGAGATGTGTTGTGTTTGGGGTGGTGGTCCCTGACTGACCTGGTGTAGTAGGAGACCAGGAGATGTGTTGTGTTTGGGGTGGTGGTGGTCCCTGACTGACCTGGTGTAGTAGGAGACCAGGAGATGTGTTGTGTTTGGGGTGGTGGTCCCTGACTGACCTGGTGTAGTAGGAGACCAGGAGATGTGTTGTGTTTGGGGTGGTGGTCCCTGACTGACCTGGTGTAGTAGGAGACCAGGAGATGTGTTGTGTTTGGGGTGGTGGTCCCTGACTGACCTGGTGTAGTAAGAGACCAGGAGATGTGTTGTGTTTGGGGTGGTGGTCCCTGACTGACCTGGTGTAATAAGAGACCAGGAGATGTGTTGTGTTTGGGGTGGTGGTCCCAGACTGACCTGGTGTAGTAGGAGACCAGGAGATGTGTTGTGTTTGGGGTGGTGGTCCCTGACTGACCTGGTGTAGTAGGAGACCAGGAGATGTGTTGTGTTTGGGGTGGTGGTGGTCCCTGACTGACCTGGTGTAGTAGGAGACCAGGAGATGTGTTGTGTTTGGGGTGGTGGTCTCTGACTGACCTGGTATAGTAGGAGACCAGGAGATGTGTTGTGTTTGGGGTGGTGGTCCCTGACTGACCTGGTGTAGTAGAGACCAGGAGATGTGATGTGTTTGGGGTGGTGGTCCCTGACTGACCTGGTGTAGTAGGAGACCAGGAGATGTGTTGTGTTTGGGGTGGTGGTCCCTGACTGACCTGGTGTAGTAAGAGACCAGGATATGTGTTGTGTTTGGGGTGGTGGTCCCTGACTGATCGGGTGTAGTAAGAGACCAGGAGATGTGTTGTGTTTGGGGTGATGGTCCCTGACTGACCTGGTGTAGTAAGAGACCAGGATATGTGTTGTGATTGGGGTGATGGTCCCTGACTGACCTGGTGTAGTAAGAGACCAGGAGATGTGTTGTGTTTGGGGTGGTGGTCCCTGACTGACCTGGTGTAGTAGGAGACCAGGAGATGTGTTGTGTTTGGGGTGGTGGTCCCTGACTGACCTGGTGTAGTAAGAGACCAGGAGATGTGTTGTGTTTGGGGTGGTGGTCCCTGACTGACCTGGTGTAGTAAGAGACCTGGAGATGTGTTGTGTTTGGGGTGATGGTCCCTGACTGACCTGGTGTAGTAGAGACCAGGAGACGTGTTGTGTTTGGGGTGGTGGTCCCTGACTGACCTGGTGTAGTAAGAGACCAGGAGATGTGTTGTGTTTGGGGTGATGGTCCCTGACTGACCTGGTGTAGTAGAGACCAGGAGATGTGTTGTGTTTGGGGTGGTGATGGTCCCTGACTGACCTGGTGTAGTAGGAGACCAGGAGATGTGTTGTGTTTGGGGTGGTGGTCCCTGACTGACCTGGTGTAGTAGGAGACCAGGAGATGTGTTGTGTTTGGGGTGGTGGTCCCTGACTGACCTGGTGTAGTAGGAGACCAGGAGATGTGTTGTGTTTGGGGTGGTGGTCCCTGACTGACCTGGTGTAGTAAGAGACCAGGAGATGTGTTGTGTTTGGGGTGGTGGTCCCTGACTGACCTGGTGTAGTAGGAGACCAGGAGATGTGTTGTGTTTGGGGTGGTGGTGGTCCCTGACTGACCTGGTGTAGTAAGAGACCAGGGGATGTGTTGTGTTTGGGGTGGTGGTCCCTGACTGACCTGGTGTAGTAGGAGACCAGGAGATGTGTTGTGTTTGGGGTGGTGGTCCCTGACTGACCTGGTGTAGTAGGAGACCAGGAGATGTGTTGTGTTTGGGGTGGTGGTCCCTGACTGACCTGGTGTAGTAGGAGACCAGGAGATGTGTTGTGTTTGGGGTGGTGGTCCCTGACTGACCTGGTGTAGTAAGAGACCAGGAGATGTGTTGTGTTTGGGGTGGCGGTCCCTGACTGACCTGGTGTAGTAAGAGACCAGGAGATGTGTTGTGTTTGGGGTGGTGGTCCCTGACTGACCTGGTGTGGTAAGAGACCAGGAGATGTGTTGTGTTTGGGGTGATGGTCCCTGACTGACCTGGTGTAGTAGAGACCAGGAGATGTGTTGTGTTTGGGGTGGTGGTCCCTGACTGACCTGGTGTAGTAAGAGACCAGGAGATGTGTTGTGTTTGGGGTGATGGTCCCTGACTGACCTGGTGTAGTAGAGACCAGGAGATGTGTTGTGTTTGGGGTGGTAATGGTCCCTGACTGACCTGGTGTAGTAGGAGACCAGGAGATGTGTTGTGTTTGGGGTGGTGGTCCCTGACTGACCTGGTGTAGTAGGAGACCAGGAGATGTGTTGTGTTTGGGGTGGTGGTCCCTGACTGACCTGGTGTAGTAGGAGACCAGGAGATGTGTTGTGTTTGGCGTGGTGGTCCCTGACTGACTTGGTGTAGTAAGAGACCAGGAGATGTGTTGTGTTTGGGGTGGTGGTCCCTGACTGACCTGGTGTAGTAGGAGACCAGGAGATGTGTTGTGTTTGGGGTGGTGGTCCCTGACTGACCTGGTGTAGTAGAGACCAGGAGATGTGTTGTGTTTGGGGTGGTGGTGGTCCCTGACTGACCTGGTGTAGTAAGAGACCAGGAGATGTGTTGTGTTTGGGGTGGTGGTCCCTGACTGACCTGGTGTAGTAAGAGACCAGGAGATGTGTTGTGTTTGGGGTGGTGGTCCCTGACTGACCTGGTGTAGTAGGAGACCAGGAGATGTGTTGTGTTTGGGGTGGTGGTCCCTGACTGACCTGGTGTAGTAAGAGACCAGGAGATGTGTTGTGTTTGGGTTGGTGGTCCCTGACTGACCTGGTGTAGTAAGAGACCAGGAGATGTGTTGTGTTTGGGGTGGAGGTCCCTGACTGACCTGGTGTAGTGGGAGACCAGGAGATGTGTTGTGTTTGGGGTGGTGGTCCCTGACTGACCTGGTGTAGTAGGAGACCAGGAGATGTGTTGTGTTTGGGGTGGTGGTCCCTGACTGACCTGGTGTAGTAGGAGACCAGGAGATGTGTTGTGTTTGGGGTGGTGGTCCCTGACTGACCTGGTGTAGTAAGAGACCAGGATATGTGTTGTGTTTGGGGTGGTGGTCCCTGACTGATCGGGTGTAGTAAGAGACCAGGAGATGTGTTGTGTTTGGGGTGATGGTCCCTGACTGACCTGGTGTAGTAAGAGACCAGGATATGTGTTGTGATTGGGGTGATGGTCCCTGACTGACCTGGTGTAGTAAGAGACCAGGAGATGTGTTGTGTTTGGGGTGGTGGTCCCTGACTGACCTGGTGTAGTAGGAGACCAGGAGATGTGTTGTGTTTGGGGTGGTGGTCCCTGACTGACCTGGTGTAGTAAGAGACCAGGAGATGTGTTGTGTTTGGGGTGGTGGTCCCTGACTGACCTGGTGTAGTAAGAGACCAGGAGATGTGTTGTGTTTGGGGTGATGGTCCCTGACTGACCTGGTGTAGTAGAGACCAGGAGACGTGTTGTGTTTGGGGTGGTGGTCCCTGACTGACCTGGTGTAGTAAGAGACCAGGAGATGTGTTGTGTTTGGGGTGATGGTCCCTGACTGACCTGGTGTAGTAGAGACCAGGAGATGTGTTGTGTTTGGGGTGGTGATGGTCCCTGACTGACCTGGTGTAGTAGGAGACCAGGAGATGTGTTGTGTTTGGGGTGGTGGTCCCTGACTGACCTGGTGTAGTAGGAGACCAGGAGACGTGTTGTGTTTGGGGTGGTGGTCCCTGACTGACCTGGTGTAGTAAGAGACCAGGAGATGTGTTGTGTTTGGGGTGGTGGTCCCTGACTGACCTGGTGTAGTAGGAGACCAGGAGATGTGTTGTGTTTGGGGTGGTGGTCCCTGACTGACCTGGTGTAGTAGAGACCAGGAGATGTGTTGTGTTTGGGGTGGTGGTGGTCCCTGACTGACCTGGTGTAGTAAGAGACCAGGAGATGTGTTGTGTTTGGGGTGGTGGTCCCTGACTGACCTGGTGTAGTAGGAGACCAGGAGATGTGTTGTGTTTGGGGTGGTGGTCCCTGACTGACCTGGTGTAGTAAGAGACCAGGAGATGTGTTGTGTTGGGGTGGTGGTCCCCTGACTGACCTGGTGTAGTAAGAGACCAGGAGATGTGTTGTGTTTGGGGGTGGTGGTCCCTGACTGACCTGGTATAGTAGGAGACCAGGAGATGTGTTGTGTTTGGGGTGGTGGTCCCTGACTGACCTGGTGTAGTAAGAGACCAGGAGATGTGTTGTGTTTGGGGTGGTGGTCCCTGACTGACCTGGTGTAGTAGGAGACCAGGAGATGTGTTGTGTTTGGGGTGGTGGTCCCTGACTGACCTGGTGTAGTAGGAGACCAGGAGATGTGTTGTGTTTGGGTGGTGATGGTCCCTGACTGACCTGGTGTAGTAGGAGACCAGGAGATGTGTTGTGTTTGGGGGTGGTGGTCCCTGACTGACCTGGTGTAGTAGGAGACCAGGAGATGTGTTGTGTTTTGGGGTGGTGGTCCCTGACTGACCTGGTGTAGTAGGAGACCCAGGAGATGTGTTGTGTTTGGGGTGGTGGTCCCTGACTGACCTGGTGTAGTAAGAGACCAGGAGATGTGTTGTGTTTGGGGTGGGTGGTCCCTGACTGACCTGGTGTAGTAAGAGACCAGGAGATGTGTTGTGTTTGGGGTGGTGGTCCCTGACTGACCTGGTGTAGTAAGAGACCAGGAGATGTGTTGTGTTTGGGGTGATGGTCCCTGACTGACCTGGTGTAGTAGAGACCAGGAGACGTGTTGTGTTTGGGGTGGTGGTCCCTGACTGACCTGGTGTAGTAAGAGACCAGGAGATGTGTTGTGTTTGGGGTGGTGGTCCCTGACTGACCTGGTGTAGTAGAGACCAGGAGATGTGTTTGTGTTTGGGGTGGTGATGGTCCCTGACTGACCTGGTGTAGTAGGAGACAGGAGATGTGTTGTGTTGGGGTGGTGGTCCCTGACTGACCTGGTGTAGTAGGAGACCAGGAGTTGTGTTGTGTTTGGGGTGGTGGTCCCTGACTGACCTGGTGTAGTAGGAGACCAGGAGATGTGTTGTGTTTGGGGGTGGTGGTCCCTGACTGACCTGGTGTAGTAAGAGACCAGGAGATGTGTTGTGTTTGGGGTGGTGGTCCCTGACTGACCTGGTGTAGTAGGAGACCAGGAGATGTGTTGTGTTTGGGGTGGTGGTGGTGGTCCCTGACTGACCTGGTGTAGTAAGAGACCAGGGGATGTGTTGTGTTTGGGGTGGTGGTCCCTGACTGACCTGGTGTAGTAGGAGACCAGGAGATGTGTTGTGTTTGGGGTGGTGGTGGTCCCTGACTGACCTGGTGTAGTAGGAGACCAGGAGATGTGTTGTGTTTGGGTTGGTGGTGGTCCCTGACTGACCTGGTGTAGTAGGAGACCAGGAGATGTGTTGTGTTTGGGGTGGTGGTCCCTGACTGACCTGGTGTAGTAGAGACCAGGAGATGTGTTGTGTTTGGGGTGGTGGTCCCTGACTGACCTGGTGTAGTAAGAGACCAGGAGATGTGTTGTGTTTGGGGTGGTGGTCCCTGACTGACCTGGTGTAGTAAGAGACCAGGAGATGTGTTGTGTTTGGGGTGGTGGTCCCTGACTGACCTGGTGTAGTAACAGACCAGGAGATGTGTTGTGTTTGGGGTGGTGGTCCCTGACTGACCTGGTGTAGTAAGAGACCAGGAGATGTGTTGTGTTTGGGGTGGTGGTCCCTGACTGACCTGGTGTAGTAGGAGACCAGGAGATGTGTTGTGTTTGGGGTGGTGGTCCCTGACTGACCTGGTGTAGTAGGAGACCAGGAGATGTGTTGTGTTTGGGGTGGTGGTCCCTGACTGACCTGGTGTAGTAGGAGACCAGGAGATGTGTTGTGTTTGGGGTGGTGGTCCCTGACTGACCTGGTGTAGTAAGAGACCAGGAGATGTGTTGTGTTTGGGGTGGTGGTCCCTGACTGACCTGGTGTAGTAAGAGACCAGGAGATGTGTTGTGTTTGGGGTGGTGGTCCCTGACTGACCTGGTGTAGTAGGAGACCAGGAGATGTGTTGTGTTTGGGGTGGTGGTCCCTGACTGACCTGGTGTAGTAAGAGACCAGGAGATGTGTTGTGTTTGGGGTGGTGGTCCCTGACTGACCTGGTGTAGTAGGACACAAGCGATGCGTTTCTGATGCCGGCCGGGCTGCAGCGTATGGTGTAGTTGATGATGCGGACGTTGCTGAAGCGAGGTTTCTCCCAGCGCAGCCAGATGGATGTGGAGCTGTTGGCTGTAGCCTTGATGCTGCTGGGGGGCAGGGGAGGGGGGTTCCCCTTAGGGGGCGCTGCAAAAACACACTGCCAGTTTATACACAAATAGTGGTATTGTACAGACTTTCTTTAACACTGACAGACAGAATAGTATGACACACACGGACACCGATGAATAGACACACCTTTGCCATGTGCCTTCTCTGTCCTGCCCTTCCATCCTGCAGCATATCCATCCGTCTGCTTATTGAAGGCCCACACCTTCACTTCATATAGTCTGTCAGGGACTGACACACACACACACACACACACACACACACACACACACACACACACACACACACACACACACACACACACACACACATATATAGAAATGTATCGCCACACATAAACACACCAAATTATACAGAACCACAAGAAAGCCTGGCATAATGACCACAAGGTCCAAACATTTTACCATACAAATATTATCACCTGGAGCAGCAGGAAGGGATTTAAACAACACTGGCATGTGAACATCCCAGACTCACCCAGACTAGAGACCTCATGATGTTTGACCCTCTTGCGGAGCTTGATGGTGTGGGCCTCCATCCTCCTCACCCTCTCCCTCTCAGGGTGAGCCTCCCCATTGGTCAGCTCCTCACCAACCACCTCCCGGCAAAAGAGCTTGTAGCCGGAGATCTGCGTGTGATTGGGCGGGGGCTGCCATGTGACATGGAGGGAGTTCATTTTGGCCCTAACCTTCAGCTCTGTGGGAGCAAAGATCACTGGGAAAGACGAAAAGCAAACAAGGCCTCAGCGTGAAATAACATTACTGGAGCTTATAACATGAATCAGCAAAACAAGTTCCAGACATTGATTTATTGTACCAACTCAATTTGACAATCTCCTAATGACTATAACATGAAATAATATAATTCTATAGACCTGTATCTAGAACAGGTGCGACCTTAATTGAGGAGGATGGGCTTATAGTAATAGTAACGGCTTATGATAATTAAAGGAATGGTATCAAACGGTTTCTATGTGTTCAAATACCATTCCATTTCTTCTATTCCAGCCGTTATTATGAGCCGTCCTCCCCTCAGCAGCTTCTTGTAATTCACATGAACTGACAATGAGGTCCTATTCAGTCAGATTTTCTTCTAGTGTGAATGAATGGCATTCGTGAGAGCTTAGTCACTGTATAGAAAAGGATTTGAATAGATTTCTGTCCATTTCTTCGAAATTAATCTTCTGCCTTTGCAAAGAACCTCAGACACACACACAAACATTGTAAGAGGCACAGTCAGCCATGTTGCCTTGCCCCTGAATGGAGAGCAATTGCATGGCTGATGCAAATGTGTAGGGGTATTCACAACATGACACTGCCCAGCCAACAACAGTCAGCTTGAATGGAAGGCTGCAATGTTCTCATCAGTGCTAGTATACTTCCAGTTATTGTCACACCCTGATCTGTTTCACCCGTCTTTGTGCTCTTCTCCACCCTCCTCCAAGTGTCACCCATCTTCCCCATTATTCCAAGTGTATTTATACCTGTGTTCTCTGCTTGCCAGTTTGTTTTGTCCATCAAGCCTACCAGCGTTTTTCCTGTTGCTCGTCTTTTTCTAGTTCCTCTTTTCCAGTTTTCCCGGTTCTTGACCATTCTGCCTGCCCTGAGACTGCCTGCCGTTCTGTACTTTATGGACTCTGATCTGGATTATTGATCTCTGCCTGCCCTGACGCCGAGACTGCCTGCCGTTCTGTACTTTATGAACTCTGATCTGGATTATTGACCTCTGCCTGCCCTGACCCTGAGACTGCCTGCCGTTCTGTACTTTATGGACTCTGATCTGGATTATTGACCTCTGCCTGCCCTGACCCTGAGACTGCCTGCCGTTCTGTACTTTATGGACTCTGATCTGGATTATTGACCTCTGCCTGCCCTGACGCCGAGACTGCCTGCCGTTCTGTACTTTATGAACTCTGATCTGGATTATTGACCTCTGCCTGCCCTGACCCTGAGACTGCCTGTCGTTCTGTACTTTATGGACTCTGATCTGGATTACTGACCTCTGCCTGCCCTTGACCTGTCATTTTGCCTGCCCCCTGTTCTAGTAATACACTTTTGTTACTTCGACACTGTCTGCATCTGGGTCTTCTCCTGAAACGTGATAGTTATAGGATGAGAATGGGAAAGTGGAGGCTGCTCTTATGGACAACGATAATAATAATATATATGGATATCAGTTTTACTACATCTATCATTTGTTTATGGTGTGCTTCTGTAAGTTATTACTGCATTTCTGACAAGCATTTCACTACACCCGCAATAACATCTGCTAAACACGTGTATAAAATGTGATAAAATGTGATTTTTGATTTAAATTTTCTGAAACTTTGTTCCCCCTGCTGCTGTCTTGACTGGACCCAGGTCTATCTTGAAAAATCGATTTTATCTCAATGAGATTGCCTGGATAAATAAAGATTAAGGACCATACCGGATCAGGTCACTTATTGTGGTGGATATTGATGCTGAAGTTGAAGGGTGTGTGTGTGTGAGAGAGTGAGAGACACACACAGAGAGAGGTCTCACCCATGCTGTGGTTAAAGTGGGCTGGGGTGTGGTGCTGGTTCCACTCTGACGGCACACCAAAGCCTGCTCCCGTTCCTGCCGCCATCCGCAGTCGATAGGCCTGGTTAGGCTGCAGCTCCCGCAAGGTAAGCTGAGTCTCATTCCCCCCCACCTCCACAGAAAACACGTTGTCCACTGCAGTAAACACACACACAACCCATCTTCTTGAAAGGCCACTCATGGCACACTATCACCACAATCCATTATCCTATTATGTAAGACCTGATGACACAGAACACTTTATGCTTTGGGCTTATACCCTAAGTCACTCTTCAATACTTAATGTTTAGAATCCACAATTGTTCTTAGAGCCAAAATGTGTGTGACTGAGTTTAAGAGTCTTTTGTAGTCGTGCCTTCCTGAAACATGAACAGGACAGCAGTGTAGTACTGTGGCCTCCGTGCCAGTAGATGGCGCTGGGCTCACCCTGTTCCAGTGTGGAGTAGTCGATGCGGTAGCGGGTGACAGCTCCTCTGCTGTGCTGGGAGGACAGGGGCAGCCACATCACTCTGATGTCTGTAGGGGAGGTGCTGAGCAGGGACAGCTGTGGAGGGGCACTGGGAACTGTGGGGTAGAGCATGGCAGGACATTCTTAGTATTAATGTGTCATTACAGCTAACCCCAGACCCTAGTGTCTGGTGACTTAAGTAGCCTATCGTATTCTCTGGAGGGGCACAGGGGACTAGAGCATGTCAGATCAGGTACAGAACACTCTTAGTATCCATACATCAACCATACTATTCTACAGGCTACTAAACCACTTTATTCATTACATTATCTCTTAGCAACAAAGTAGAATCTCCTAGCTAGTTGACGGGCAACAATATCTACTTTTGTGCGTCATTCGTGTATAATATAGGTCATACTACAGTTGGTCTATTTGTTCTCAAGTGTATGATGACTCATGTAGGCTGTCATATGGATTAGATCTAGCCGTGTGACTGTTATTTTCCTTTGAGAAGTGAGGTCTGTGGTCTTCCCGCCTACTCACCGTCCTCCAGCATCTCCACGGTGACGGGCCGTGACGGGCGGCTGGCTCCCATGGGGGAGTAGGCCACCACGTAGAAGGTATAGGCTGTGTGTGGCAGTAGCTCCTTCACATGGTACTCTGTGGTGTCGTTGTTCACAGCAAACTGGTATTCCATGTGATCAGAGCCTGTGGACCACACAAGCTCTGTGTTTTACCAGGAGCACAGGACACACTCAGCCTGACCTGACAGTGTCATTCTCTACCATGCTACCAAGAAACCAGGCACCTATGTATGTTAATGCCTATACCTTTGAAACTAGCTAGCATCCTTGTGGATAGATATCATATGTACAAGCCTGTCGGTTTGTCCATCAAACACACACACACACACACACACACACACACCTGAAGTGGGCTGGTAGTGCACAGAGAAGCCTATAATCTGGTCACTGTTGTGTTCGGGCCGTTCCCAGGTGAGGAGGGCGGTGGTGCTTGATTGGGGCGTGGCAGAGAACTGGTGTGGTGGGCTGGGTAGACCCTCTCTCACAATGACAGACAGCTTGGCTGTGGCGCAGGCCGTCCCCAGAGCGTTGTCAGCGATGCACTGGTAGTACCCTGCGTCGTCCAGGCCCAGCTGGTTGATGAGCAGCACCCCAGGGCTCTGGGTCTTCACCCGTCCATTAGACTTGACCGGCTTGCCATTCTTCAGCCAGTGCAGTGCCGGGGGAGGCTCCCCAGAGCTGTTACACACAAACCTGGCTGTGTTTCCCCGTGAGAGAGACACCGTCTCTGGGGGCTGGAGGATCACTGGTGGGGCTGGGAGAATGCAAATAGAGAAACATCCTTCTTAGGGAAAAAAAAATAATCCTTCACAGCAGCATATGTTACAATTTACTAAAAGGACCAGAGCTGTAAGACCGAAGCCAAAAACATGCAAACCAGAGCTCTAAGACCAAAGCCAAACATGCAAACCACAGCTCTAAGACCGAAGCCAAACATGCAAACCAGAGCTCTAAGACCGAAGCCAAACATGCAAACCAGAGCTCTAAGACCGAAGCCAAACATGCAAACCACAGCTCTAAGACCGAAGCCAAACATGCAAACCACAGCTCTAAGACCGAAGCCAAACATGCAAACCACAGCTCTAAGACCGAAGCCAAACATGCAAACCAGAGCTCTAAGACCGAAGCCAAACATGCAAACCACAGCTCTAAGACCGAAGCCAAACATGCAAACCACAGCTCTAAGACCGAAGCCAAACATGCAAACCAGAGCTCTAAGACCGAAGCCAAACATGCAAACCAGAGCTCTAAGACCGAAGCCAAACATGCAAACCAGAGCTCTAAGACCGAAGCCAAACATGCAAACCACAGCTCTAAGACCGAAGCCAAACATGCAAACCAGAGCTCTAAGACCGAAGCCAAACATGCAAACCACAGCTCTAAGACCGAAGCCAAACATGCAAACCAGAGCTCTAAGACCGAAGCCAAACATGCAAACCACAGCTCTAAGACCGAAGCCAAACATGCAAACCAGAGCTCTAAGACCGAAGCCAAACATGCAAACCACAGCTCTAAGACCGAAGCCAAACATGCAAACCAGAGCTCTAAGACCGAAGCCAAACATGCAAACCACAGCTCTAAGACCGAAGCCAAACATGCAATCTATACCACATTCTTACACTCACATATTCTTCTTCTTACCTGGCACATGCAGTTCAGCCGCAGCTATGACAAACTCGCGGGTCTTGGGTTTGTTGGCACGGCAGACGTAGACCCCTGCATGGTAACGCCGTGTGTTGGGGATCACCAGGTTAGTTTCCAGGACAACCACGTCGGTGGCGATGGGCTTCCCGTCTGTGTCCAGGAGAAAGAGCAGAAAGGAACAGAGAAGAGAGACAAGCGATTTCAGAGAAAAGAATATCAGAAAAGACCAAACTTAAGCAATTAAAAACAGTAGTTGCACACACACAACACTTGGCATTTCATGCCAGCTCAGTTTAGCAGTTGAATGCCAATCACAGAACAGTATAATGAGCATATCAGCCACTAGGTGGCACTGTGAGACCTCTGTGATGACTAGAGTTGTTTTATCAGCAAAAGTAGAAATATGAAACACAATGAAGATGATATTACAGGAATACCAAAGTATGGACCAGCCTCTCGTTGTGACATTGGTAGTGAGCCTATTTTTATTGTATTTTTTATTTCACTAGGCAAGTCAATTAAGAACAAATTATTATTTACAATGGCGGCCTAGCCCGGCCAAACCCAGACGACACTGGGCCAATTGTGCGCCGCCATATGGGACTCCCAACCAAGGCCGTAAGTGATACAACCTGGAATCAAACCAAGTACTGTAGTGACACCTCTTACACTGAGATGCAGTGCCTCAGACCGCTGCGCCACTTGGGAGCCCCTGTAGATGGACCGATGGGAGGGATTGAGAGAGTCTTACCCTGTCTGCTCCAGGACACCAGGGGTTTGGGCTGCCCGCCCTGGGCCATGCACTCCATCACCGCTGGACGCCCCTGCACCACTGTGGTATTCTGAGGCGGTGCCACGATCACTACCTCACTTTGGGCAGGGCCAGGACCTGCGCACACAGACACAACACAGACACACACAGGAATCAACACACACAACCAACTCTAACCATCAATGTCTTATATCAGACAGTGTCATTCTAACGCGGCGTACCACAAATGACCTACTAATGAACTCAGTTTAGGCAGGGTTGTGGTGCTATCTGATGTAAGACAATGCTGGGGCCCTTGTCAGAAATCTCAGGCTTTCGACTTCAGTGCGTTTAAGACAACTGGGAATGGTCATCCAGCTCGGAATTCCAAGCCGGAAACTTTGGCATCTTTCTAGAACTCTGACTTTCCGACCTGAAGATCACTGACGTCATGATTTGACCATGTTTCCCCGAGTTCCCAGTTGTCTTGAAAGCACCACCAGTCCTATCCTTCACTATGACATCAAAGCAGCTC